>NW_022730737.1:416700-424866 GCF_011630105.1 Anneissia japonica | reverse complement strand
TCTATATACTAAATAAACTAGTGAGGCATTAAAAACACATACTTTAAACTTTTATTTATCTAAAATGTATCCATTATAAATATTTAATAGAATATTTAAATAATATTTAACAATTTAAAATATTACTACCCACATTAAAATTAATTATTCTTTGTTGCTATTAGTCTTTAAAGCCCGTCGCCAATAAGGTATCTGTAACGTGCCTTAGGAAATCGTTACCTTTCAAAATAGAAACAACGTCTGCATCACGTTTAATTTAAAAGGATAAAATTTGCATATCCTTTCGCGGCAACATTCGCGCCGAAGTTTGCATGTGACAATTTCATTCGTAATACTATAGTCGCTCTCTTTGTTGTTTACGGACGTATTGCACGAAATTTGCAGAAAATGTCTGGTTTTGATGATCAGCAAATATTCCTGTCTCTTATACACATCTTGTACTGCGCCCTTTAACATGCACATGGGCCATATTGTACACAGGACCAATGGCTTAAACATCTCATCCAAACAGGGTGCGTTATCGTAACTTGCATTTCAGCCCTGAAACTGAAATACAAAGAGAGCAGCGATGGGAATTGTACCGAGGACCAAGAGATCTCCAAAGTTTTAGCACACACAGTGGCTACCGCCAGCTAAGCTGACATGGCTAATATCTTCTTGCCAAAATGGTTTATTAATTCTCCAAAATACTGGCACCAAATTCTATGATTTTTGAGAGTTGGGTATATTAATAAATAAATTTCTCACGAATACACAAGCTAAATTTGCAAAATGTTTTCTCTGTATTTATTTATTCAATTTCATATTTCATATATAATTGTTCAGTCTTCCTGCAACAACTAAGTAAAACTCTGAAATAATTCAATTGTATTTGATATGAGTTTCATAACAAACAACACAGAAGACACCTTTATAATGCAGTAGTAAATGTAAACAATTTGTGAACATTGTTATGCAGTAAAAATAGCTACTGGCAGTTGCTTCATAATTATGTACAGTGTGCATTCCCTGCCTCCCACTTGGAAATGTGCTTAGCAAAAAAATCACATAATTTCACCTTATTTTGCTAGCTAAATCCTCTTTAGCGAAGTAATAGAGCCCACACCATCCCTGATATAATACTTGGATGGGCTTATTTTCGAGATTGCAAACTTTTGCAAACTAAAGAGCATATGTATGAACACCAAATATTTGGAATTGCTATTATGCAGTATGTTTCAACTATGGAATTCATTTTTTTCTTTATTTTATTTTATTTGTTCACCATTCAACAGCAACGTATGTTGCCACTTACAGAATTGAAACAGAATTAAAAATATATATATATATAATTGGGAGCCGCACGTCCTTCTGGCGACAGTGAACTTTCCGCTTTTGCGACTCCTGAGCCGTCATGCCAAATGAATAAAATAAAATATATACTGCAAATGTACACATTTTAAAATTCATTAGCTAAAAACAAAAAAATATTCAAAAAAAAAATTAAAATACTTAATTATTTTTTTAAGAAAATGCTGGTACAAAAATAATATTGATACTGACACATTATTATAATCAATGTCAGTCTGACTTTAAATACTATCTCAAAAAGAAGCCCAGCTACAAACTTGATTAGAAGCCCATGGGCTTCTTTTCGAAATGGGCTTTGAAAGATTAAGCATCGGGCTTCAGTTAAAGGTTTATGGTACTGTATATCATACATTTGGGTCATTTCAAATGGCTCTGGCTCAAATCTGCCAGAAATTAAAAAGTTTCCATGTGACCCCTCTTGGATTTTCCTTTTAAAAATTCTAAAAATACCTTGATATGTCAAAAGAAAGAATTCAAAAATTTCAGCTCTAATTTCCAAGTGGTTTTAATAAGTTATGACCTTTTAAAATTAAGGTACCACACCCCCTTTTTCATGCCGGAAATGGCTTCTTTAACTTTGTACAGTTTTTGCGAAGCTATATCTCTGGAAATAATGCAGATAAAAAGTTCCAAGTTGAAGTTAAATTTATTTTTAAAAATCAGTTCACACTGAAGGAGTTATTAATTAATATAAGTGTCTACGTGGTCATCCACGTAGGGTCAATGTTCCTGTAACCATGTTTGGGACCCCATCATATTGCTCTAATTACCTTGCAAACTGTTATGTATGTAGTAGTATGAGCATATTCATCACATGTTTCATTTTGACTTCCTTACTTTAAAGAATGATAAGATATGGCCCTCCGAAAAAGCGAAAATCTATTTTTGCACAATGCTTTGGGGAATTTTTTTTTTGGGGGGGGGGGGGGGGGTGGACATAACATTCTAATAAAATACGCTATCCAAATTTCAATGGTATTTCTTGAAAGAAGGGCCAAATTTCAGTATATGTAGCAATTTTCAACTTTTTATCTTCGTCATTTCAGGAGATGTAGCTTCGTAAAACCGTACAAAGTTAAAGGAGCCATTTCCGACATGAAAAAGGGGGCGTGGTACCTAAATTTCAAAATGTCATAACTTAAAAACTGCTTGGAAATTGAAGCTGAAATTTTGGATTCTTTCTTTTGACATATTAAGGTATTTTTAGAATTGTTTTCAGGAAAATCCAAGAGGGGTCACATGCGCATGGTGGTTGATTTGAGCCGGAATGACCCATTTTCTAATATTGTCCACATGTACGATACATGTACGTTGTTCCTTTGATGTATGCACACAGTATAATATATATTAAATCCTAACTAAATTATTCTACGCTTATCATTGCACTTGATTTATGCTACTGCAGTGCCTAAATAATTACATTATAATGTACAGTACATGAATTGAAAAAAATCAAGATGATGATTCAGAGGTAGAACACGTACACTGCCCTCTACAGACTGTATAAATCTAAATGTCAAGAACACTTTTTTGTAGAGTACTGTGTATGTTGAATATTATTTCCACAGGCCTTCTGTGATTTACGAGTCTCCAGTTCTCCCATAAATAGGCTCCACAAAATTTTAAAATGTATGTTTTTACTATTCTGTATTGTCTATTTTTATACATTATTATTATACAAAAACAAACATCAATGAAAAAAAAAACAATGTGACAGTTTAAGCTACAGTCTGTAACCAAAGACCATATGGTACCACTACACGGGGTGCTATACGATCTTTGGTCACAGTAGATTACACTGACGTCACGGTGCTAAAGGGGTAAATCGTAATGGCGTATAACTTCATAATAAAAATTGCCAAAAAATAATTTTAAAGTTGATTCTTTTACTAATAAAATATAAATAATCACTCTAGAAAAAAGAAAATTAACTAGGTCCCTTTCAAGGATGTTATTGAAAACAGTAATATTAATCTTCCCCATTTAACAAAAAACAACCAGTTAAAATATATACAACAATTGCCTTTCAGCGCCAACCTAGCATTGTGGGATGTGCATGTTAAATTCTAATGAATTTTATTTTTGTACAGTACAATATAATTTAGCTAAACCTCCATTTTTAAGTCAAAAGTTTTACATGAGTAACAGCTGCAATTTGTTTCCACGTTATAATAAAAATAATGTTTGTTGTATAGCTACATTTCATTTTAAAGATTAGTGTAATTTCAGTCTGCTATGTCTCTGCATACATCTTGGATTATTTTATTAAAACTCTCTGCTTTATCTGCATACACATGATGCCCTGCCCCTTGTACTATCTGAAAGAAAAATATTGAGTATATGATGAAATGATTTATTAAATTTAAGAGGTCAGGTTTAAAGAAATAATACATATTAATATATACAGAAAAAAAAAACCTTAATTAATTGATAGCTTTTAATACCGTAAAAGTCGAGAAATAAGATGTAGCCAACAAGCACTACTTGACATCCTAAGAGGCAAACATAGCTGAGAAAATCAGGCTTTTACCACTGTCAGACCAAAGGCTCTTCAAACATTGTTCAATTCACTTCACCAAATTAAGTCGCTACTCAAGACAAACCTATATACATCGGTTTTTGAATGGTGCTCAAAACAGTGACTGCTGGCATGGCACCATTTAAATGGAAATTATGTTATAAGAGTTTTGATTCTGGCTGCAACAAAGCTGTTATTAAAGGCCTCATAATTGCAGTAGATATAGAATATCCATTGAAGCTACAAACAGAAAAATGTGATCAAATGCATCCATAAACGGAATCTACAATGACCCAGATGATGGATATGCAGATGATATGGCAGTTGGAAGAAAGAAAGTCTGCAGACTATAATGAACATCCTTAATGACATATGTTCAGAATTTGGCCTCAATATCAATACCAATAAAACACAAACCTTCATCTGGAACTTGAAAAAAAAATTACCCAAAAATTAATAACCAAATTTAAAGAGACTCCAACTGTGAAAGTCCCTCCCTGGCACCTTTATTTCAAATACCGGATCAGCCACTAATATTATATAATTTATTCGTTGGTAAAGATATTTAGAATAACAATGCAAACATGATTAAAAGACAAGCACAACTAAAATCGCACGATAGAATTGACGACCGGGACCCAAAAAAGGCAGGGCCCCAAGTTTCAAAAAGCCACAGTGCACCGTCCCCTCCCCCATTGTTACGCCACTAATAATGACAAGGTTGCTGTTGGTTCACCTCAAATTATATAGTTTTAAAAGCAGTATCCTACTAATGACGTCAAGTCAATGTCTGCCAAATGTCTTGAGAAAGATGGCTATTTGTACCAGTGCCAGTACCAGATTGATTTGGAAACTAAATTTTCTGACAAACCTACCTTTATATTAACTTGTGAGTCCTTGCGTATGTACTTAATGCTATATGCCATCTTGGAGTCCATCCATGATTTTGATCCATAGAGTACAGTTAATGGCACTTGTTTATCGAGATCTGCAATTCGATTTATCATTGGGTTGTGAGCCCATGCAAGAAAAACCTGCAAAGACTTAAAACCTTCCTCACCACTAGCAAAATAGGAATAGAAAATATATAAGGTGAGGTTTTGTAGTCTTACCAAGTACTAATTCAGATAGATAAGAACTGTTGACATGATAGATGAAAAAAAAGTCTCATTGATCTCCAATCGTTACAGCGATAGAAGAATATTATTGATATCATATGGAACTAGAATGTATTTAACTATAAATACGTGCAAAGAGATAAGGTCAGAAAAGAGGCAGACAGAAAATACAGTGCCAGAGTATTAAAATGAGGGAGCTGATGGGATATAAGTGATAGGGCTCATAAATTAAGTGAAGGGGTGCCAGCTGGCAAAATAATTTTATATAATGAAGTGGAATGCAACAGCTAAATAGATAGAAAAACTACAGTACTTGTAGATAAGGCCAAAAAAAAAATTGTTTCTTTTGTCCGCCCCTAACTCACTAAAAAGTATAGGGGCGAAAAAACAAAAAAACACTTAAAAAAAGTTTTTTTTTTAGCTTTTTTTCTCACAAATTAAAAAAACAGTGAGTGAATTTATCTTTATTTTTTGCCAGATGCCCTACAAATTAGTCTAAAGTTGTTGACATCTGATGCAAGATATTGCCATTCTAGGCCTCTGTGGGTTATTTTTATTCCATCTGAGTATTTTTTTTTAAATAAATAAATTTAAAAAAAAACTTTTTCACCCGCACACGCCTATCATTTATAGAAAAGAAGGGCAAACAAATAATTTATTTTTTTGGCCTATTAAAAGTTATTAATAAATTGTAATAATTGGATTATCCAGCCAGCAGTTTACTTTAAAATAAATGTAATATATTGTAAAGTATATAATCATTAAACTAAAATTTATTGTCAAAAAATTACAGTATACACAGTATGACTACAAAATGTGGGATGCACCCAGCATGTTGAACAGTTGTGACTATTATCAAAAATGTATTTCCATAAGAAACTTCAAAATTCGAAATTTGTACAATATTTATAACAGTCTGTAATACTCACGTTGGACGTTGCACATTGCAGTGGTAAATGTATTTGCTAATCGTGTTCTGGTTGTCAACAGATGAAAATTTCCTGTCAAGATCCGGTCTGAGACGACCAACAAGATAATGACCTAAAAACAAAAATACAATTACATGATGTTGTATTATCATAACATCATATAAATAATATCAATATCAATTTAAAGGCATTTGATGCCGCATCTCTCTTCATGCAGAAGTATAAATTAGTTTAATGCAGAATTTGTTGTTCTCTTAAAGAATTTACATGGCTACAAGTACTACCGTTGAGCAGAAGAGGCTGCATACGGTGTACTGGCGTACATCCAATGACCATGCCGTAGAACTATGATCAGCAATTCACAAACATAGGCTTATAATCATTTTAGGTCATTGGTTCTCTAAAATCTTATGCGACAACCTAAACAAAATTATAGGCATCTTGCGTCCCACTACAACCTTTTCAGGACATTAAATAAACAGATAGGCCTAGCCTACTCAAAAAGTGAAATTTTAAATGATATTTAGAATGCACACTCTTTAATACATTTGAGATATTAGAGAACTGCTGTTTCAGGTATTTGACCACTTCCTACCCACTAATTTAAGTATGAGCAGGTTGGACTTTAGTAGGCTTCTCACTGAATATATTTTCAAATTAGGTATCTAAATTTTTAATTTCTCTAATATAAACTTAATCCATAATACTGTATTTAATATACTGAAATTTAATACAATTACAGTAAGTTCTATTTACATAACGGTACTTTATTTCAGATTAATACGTAGTCATTTATTAATAAAATTCATTTTTTGTAGTGTTCAAAAAGAAATGTTTCTTATTTTAGTCTATGTATTTCTATTGTTTAATTTGGACAATAAAAATTTTGGAAATTCGTATTTAAATTTGAATATAAGAAATTGGAAAATGTCATACTTTGCAGAATATTGACCTAGATGAAATACAATATAAATTATTATTTTAATATATTTTTTTTTCAACCAACAGTATGTATCATGTTTGATTTATGACTGAAATTCTCACCTAATGGGCCAGCAGCACGTAGTCCCGATAGAGGATTGAACGTCAACATTATAGTACGTACTACTCGCAGCCACAACGGGAAATTGCGTGTCTGCTCGAACTGTTCATCCCTCTCTGGGAAACCCCATGGATCAACAAGCACCATATGCTTGACACGCTCAGGATACTGAATACCGTATGCATATGAGAGAAATCCACCAAGGCTATGACCAATCAGTATCATCTTGTCCAAACCGACTTCTTCTCGCCATTCCTCTATCGAGTCTATAAACTCCCTCTCAGCATCATCAGGATAAGCTGGGAATTTCCTGCGAGTGCTACGACCAAAGCCTAGCAGATCAAATGCGTACACAGGGCGCACATTCGAGAGGGCGTCAAGATTCTGTACCCACAATCCTATTCCACCACCCATCCCATGAACAAGCACAATAGGGGTTTTATCTTGGGAGTTAGTATTGTTCATGAAAATTGTCCTAATTCGATCACCCTTTTTTGTTGTCACAAACCAACCCTTGTATGCATTTTTTAAATCTGAAAGTGAAGTAAAAAATAAGGAAAATCAACATATATACAGAATTGACACAAAAGCATTACAGACAACTGACTGACCACCTCTTTGGTACACTTCAGATAATAGTGAAAGAACATAGTGGAATGATTTAGTTGTGTTATGTAAGTAATTTTCAGGATCAAATTACACAACTATGCAAATTCAACATATTCTGATTTTTTTTTTTTGGTATGTGTTTAATATCTAACCCATATACATATTCTTTAACATGGTCTTCATAAAGGTGCATAAAAACTCATTTTAGAGGAAAAAACTGTACACCGCAAAACACTCTATTGGATATATTCGGTGTAAACACCAAGGATAGCCCACGAAAGTCTAAAACCTCTATATTCAACCCCCGGCCCACGGGCAAAATCCGGCCTGCCAAAGATTTTGATCCGGCATGCGAAATATTAACCAGACCTCTGCGAGGGCCAAGGTTCCTATGCGGGCATTCGTAAAATATTGCACTACTGTATTTTTGATGATGTAGACATGGCAACTAACGAGGGAGTGCTCGTGTTAATTTGAGATGACAAACACATTTAAGGGCAGATAGTTTCAGTTTTATCGTATGTATTCATGGCAATCATCAGGTGCTAGAAGTACCTCATGAAACAGCCTGTAGTGCAATAAAATGTTGAATTTGTAAAA
>NW_022730737.1:408015-416598 GCF_011630105.1 Anneissia japonica | reverse complement strand
ATGTTTATCAGCATCATTGTCATTATTATCCTCAACATCAACATGTCATTATCATAATATCATCATCATCATTAACATCAAAATCATAATTAATTAGCATCATCATCCTCATCAGTTATTAATAATAATGATGTATTTGCTAATATATTATATGTAGGCTATATACAGTCGACTCTGCCTAAGTCAAATCTGATGGGACTGGCATAAAAAGATCGAGTTATACAGATTTCGACTTGCAAATTTTCAAAAAAAAAAAAAAAAATATTAACATAGAACAATACTATGTGTACTCAATGCTCACAAAATCGAATTTCACGCAAAACCGAACATTTTTTTAAGTCCCAAAATCATTCCTATTCGTCTTTTAATAAAATATTTTCCTGAAAACATGAACTCTCTATTCCGAATCTCGGACGATTTGTCCAATTCAGGACAGTAACACTCACTGGAAAAACCAGACGATAGTTAAATAGACATCGTTTAACGACAAGCATACCACACGCTGTGAAAACGAGACGCTTAGCTGTACTCGCATTGCCAAGGACATTATCCGTTGATTAACATGACACGCCAGTAGACGTTTTGTTGGTTAATTATGAAGTGAAATTTAGGTACGCATTCCAATGTTTTAATTAGTGTATATTCTTGCTTTTAATCCTTAAAAACCATTTGGAATCAACATGAAATAAAGACGGAACTCGACAAAGCAAGTACCTACTGGTTATTCTTTTTAGTAGACGTCTATTAAATTCAAATTTGTTAGA
The DNA here is from genome assembly GCF_011630105.1 of Anneissia japonica. Classification (NCBI taxonomy): domain Eukaryota; kingdom Metazoa; phylum Echinodermata; class Crinoidea; order Comatulida; family Comatulidae; genus Anneissia; species Anneissia japonica. Next base: position 415,834 of record NW_022730737.1, on the reverse strand, counting down.
TTCGTCAGTGTAAATTGCAAATGCACCTCAAGATGCTATTCAAAACATGTTGCTAATTTTATTACGGAGGAAATTTGTAGAGAATAAAATCTAATTTGTTAGGTTTATTTAGATTTGACTCTAAAATAATACCATGAGGGTTTCTTATTTGTTTTTTGGAGTCCGATCCATCACATTTAAGACAGTTAGTTTGGACAACGAGAGTACACAACATTCCATAAATGTTTTCCTCTTATCATACAGTTTACTAGTCTTTTCAAGAGTAGGGGGTATTGTCTCTCATTAGTATGGCTTTAATATTTGTCAAAATAGAACTATGAAATGAGGCACAACAAAAGATCCAGATTAGCTTGGGTACGGATGCACAAAACAAACAGATGTCTGGAAAGTCACGTTTGCCTGTTTACAAAAAACTGCGTAAAACATACTAGTAACGTACATACTACATACACACGAGCAGGATTTTAAAAGTTCCTATGCTTGCAAGCATAGGAACCAATAAAAACAAATTATTTTCTGGCCGATTTTTTGAAAAAGTTTTTCTGTTTAGAGCAACATCACATAGGCACACATACTCTAGCAATGTTTAAAAGAGTGTGGATTATTCCGAGTGTAGCTCATTGTATCTAGTGGCGTAGGGTACTGGCATGAGGAGGGGTAAACTAATGGGGACAATGGATAAGTGGGATGTCTCAACCCCAGCCACTGGCGAGTGGATATTTTTGTGGTAGGAAAATTTCTAGTGGCAGGGTAGGAGAACCTGAAGTGCAAATTTTTTTTTTTTTTTCTTTTTCAAAATTCTAAAAGAAAGAAAAGAAAATTAAATTCAAAAAATAAAAAGGTTGAATACCAGGGGTCTAGAAGAAGACTTATTTCTAGTGTGGTCCTTCAGGTGGTGATTGGGCAGTACACCGGGAGACAATCCCCTACTCTTTTCCAAAGAGTGTACTGCCTTCTTTAACATGCACATGGGCCCTCAATGTACACGGGACCAACGGCTTAAACGTCTCATCCGAAAGACGGTGCGCTATTATAACTTGCATTTCAGCCCTCCAGTTGAAATACAAGGAAACACAGCTATGGGAATTTAACCGGGAACCTAGAGATCTCCACGGTTCAGCACACACACAGTGGCTACCACCAGATTAGCCCACTGAGCTAAACTGCTCTACATTACTCACTCCCACTCCCTTTCCCTTTCATTGCCTTTCTCTATGGTATGACAGAGAGGGTACATGGTTTGATGTTGCACATAGAACCAATGGCTACTGTATATATCTCCTAAAGGGCCAGTGTGTATGGTAAGTTGTATCTCGCACCTCAAACTAAAACACAATGAGCAGAGCAATGGAATTGAAAAATTGAGAATTTTAATTTAAAAATTTAAAGCCCCATTCCCAGCAAAATTTCATTGTTAAGAAAAATTTAATTTTTGTATAATGTTATAAAGTTTTATAAATATAATACGGAATTGCTCGTTTAACTGAATTTAGACATTCCTAATAGCATGAAAAAAATGTAAAATAAGACTGAAATTTGAGTTTTTTTGTGTTCCACACAAAAAATAAATGCGGATGAATTTTTCATGTTTCATTTAGGTTCTGTTATCTCACATAAATACGACCGACATGATATTTTCCGTTGCTAATATTGACACTTGTGAAACATAATATTTCATAGGAATTATTTCAAATTTGTTAAAAAACTGATTCTGACCGAGATTTTGACACCTAAACAAACATATCTCAGGCCTACTCGAACGACCGTTGTTAAGAAAAATTTAATTTTTGTATAATGTTATAAAGATTTATAAATATAATATGGAATTGCTCATTTAACCGAATTTAGACATTCATAATAGCATGAAAAAAATGTAAAATAAGACTGAAATTTGAGTTTTTTGTGTTCCACACAAAAAATAAATGCGGATGAATTTTTCATGTTTGATTTAGGTTCTGTTATCTCACATAAAAACGACCGACATGATATTTTCCGTTGCTAATATTGACACTTGTGAAATTTAATATTTCATAGGAATTATTTCAAATTTCTTAAAAAAACTGATTCTGACCGAGATTTTGACACCTAAACAAACATATCTCAGGCCTATTCGAACGCATTGTGTGAGGTACGATGTACAAAAACTAATCCCATTAGAGAGGGTGCACTTTATTGACTGTATAAAGTATACATAAAAGCGAGAGTATTCCAGCGGATGCGATCTACAACCTCTGAATTTGCCTAGTAATGAAGAATTCATCGAGAAAATGGTAATATATTCTATGAGAAATAGTCTGTATTTTTCTTTTTTTTTTTCTTTTGCGTAAAACTAAAATTTATGCCAATATTTGTCCTTGTTTATAATAATTAAAGTAATGCATATGCATCTTTTCTATAAAAAAAAATCTGTTTTTAGTGAAATTTTACCGGGAATGGGGCTTTAATGATCAATGCCATTTTCATGACCTTATCACGAGTACCCTATCACGAGTGCTGTACTTACACCCTAGAATCTGTTCCTCAGCTGCTCGCAGCATTTCATTGGATGTTGGAACCCAGCGTAACCAACCACTAAACCAACCGCTGTGAAGAAAACCAAATGATTTATAATATTAATATCCTTCTAAATAATTATTTCTTTGTTTTACAAAAGAAAAATGGTTTAATATATCATAATATTTAATAAATTAATTCAAGTAACAAGTCAATGTACAAAGGGTTACCGTAAGTAACTTTTATTTCAGCCCTCCAGCGAAACACAAGGAGAGCAGCGATGGGAGTTGAACCAGGGACCTAGAGATCTCTCCATGGTTCAGCACACACACAGTGGCTACCACCAGTTTTGCCGACTGAGCTAAGCTGGTCATGAATGATACCATCAAAGTTGTGAAAACAGGTCTGGTTTACTTTGTTTGGCTTTAAAATTTAATGTCAAAAATGAAAATGCTGCATGCCCAAAACAACAAACACAAATGCAGAACCAATGTGTGAAGCACAGTTTTTCGTTAGTTTGCTTGCAAATTCAGTGTGAGAATTACACAATTTACATATTTCCTTTTACAATGATTCATATGCTGCTATGCATATGAACCAAACATTTAACTGACATTTTGAATTGCTCACTTTTTCAAAGTTAACTTTTAAAAGTCACAGATTTCAAAAAGAAAAAAAATTTTATGGTCTAAATAGAATACTTCCCAGAAATTGAAGGGTATTATACAAAAAATACCCCATAAAAAAGGTGAAAAGAATAGTGATAATGAAGATGAATACTATTACTATTACTATTATTATTATTATTATTATTATTATTATTATTATTATTATTATTATTATTATAGTTATAGTGATGCTGAGATGACAATGGCAACAGCGATGGTGAAGATTTTATTTTGTGACTTGCCTGTCTCTAATTTTTTTTCCCGATTTGACAACTCTTTCTTCACTCTCTCTGTACAAAATATAGGAATTGAAAGTTTATTAGAATAACATTCTGGCATAAGTTTTTTTCCCCTTTTATGCAGGGCTCACTTTTCAGTGAATAAAGTTTACATTTGTTTGTTTTTTGCTGAGTCCTTTTTTAGTGGATTTTTTGTTTTTCTGTTGTTTTGTGTTAATAATAAATTTGTTGAATTCTCTATATTATTTCCTTCTTTCTTTATTGGATATACACTTTCCCACCAAGGTGGTAAAACTTCATACAAGTGATAAAACATGGATGACTGCCGAAATTAAAATGCTAATAAAAAAACGTCAGTTAGCATTTGTGGAGGGTAAAAAGTATCATTGGTGCTTCCTTCGTAACAAAATTATATATTCCATCAGCCAAGCTAAGAAGTCATCCTACAACGAACGTCTTCAGAACCTCAAGACTAGTGACCCATCGGGTTGGCATAAGGGTATACAATTGATATCTAATAAATGCAAACCTCGACCTATGATTCTTGTCCCTGGTATACCTCAGAGTCTCTCAGAGTACAGTAGGCCCCAAATAAATCTTAAACAATTGCCTGCGTACTTGCCTGCTACAACCCCACCTCAAATCCATGTCTGGGATATGTACAAAGAATTGAGTAAATTGAACGCAAGGAAAGCAACAGGTCCTGATGGACTACTAGGGAAAATACTTAAAGAGTTTGCGTGCGAATTTAGCATCCCTGTAACTAGTATTTTTAATTCATCATTAGTTGAGGGATCAGTACCTCAAGTGTGGAAGGATGCAATTATTGCCCCAGTGCCAAAGGAATTACCAGCTAAAATAAGCAAACTCAGACCAATCTCTTTAACAGCCATTCTTGCTAAGGTTTGTGAGGGCTTCGTCTCTAAGTGGGTCTAGAACGATATTGCTAATCTATCGATCGCAATCAGTACGGTTACAGGGGCGGATCCAGAGATGTCCAAAAGGGGGGGCCGAAAGGGGGGCCGAAATTTGGGCCGATCGAGACAACAATGTCCCCGCAAAATTTTTGTGTTCTAGACGCCCGAAAATAACATTTGAGGCGTTGTGGGCTATCATTTTTTTCTTTTTCTTTCTTTTTTTTCTTTTTTTTTTCTTTTTTTACCTCTCAAAAGGGGGGACCGGGGCCGGGCCGGCCCCCCCTAAATCCGCCCCTGGGTTATATTAAGGGCTCATCAACCACCCACTGTTTAATTAAACTACTTGATACCATTTATAAAGGCACTGATAAACTATGATACAGTTGGCACGTTAGTAGCGACGGACTTCTCCAAAGCTTTTGATTACGTAGATCACACGATCGCAGTCCAGAAACTTTATCATTTGGTGCCCGAAGTGAAATCCTACCGTGGATTGTGGACTTTCTCACTGCGCGACGTCAGAGGGTGCGATACCATTCAACACTCTCGGACAGGGTATCTTTCATGCAGGGTCCCACAAGGCACGAAGTTTGGGCCTATCATATTTAACGCCATGATCAATGATGCATCCGAGAATGCGCATTCGTCTTCTTTTAAGTATGTTGATGATAAAGTCTGGTTGAGGTCCGTCCTACCAGGGTGCCAACCTGTATAGAGTCGGATGTCCACAATTTGGACCACTGGGCCAATCCTAACCACCTAAAGCTCAATCCATCCAAATGTAAGGTTTTACAAATTTGCTTTAAAAACCAACCCCCAAATCCTCCTAATCTTATGATAATACAATATTGGGTCTTACAGTACAGGCCAACTTGGGTTGGGATACGCATGTTAACACAATGGTATCTAAGAGCAGTCGTAGATTGTATATGCTGAGTCGGCTCAAGCGATTTGGAGTTCCAGTCCAAGATTTGGTGTCAGTGTATACTGGATATGTGCGCCGTACTATTGAATATGCCTCACCTGTCTGGCATGGAAACATTACCAGACATCAATCCAAACAGATTGAAAGAATCCAAAAAAGAGCCAGCCGTATCATTCTTGGCACAAATTATGTGTCATATAACGACGCACTAAATATTACTGGTCTCCATACGCTTGAAGAAAGAAGAATCCATTTGTGCAGTGAGTTTGCTAATAAATGTTGTAATTCAGATAGATATAAGGATTGGTTTCCTCAGAATAGCCGGTCTCACTCTATGAATCACAGGCACACAAATACATACCGAGTTCCCAAGCACCGGACTAATAGATATGGCAATCCCATTCCATTCCTCACTAGACTTTTAAATAAATAATGACAATTAGTATTCGATAAATGTCAATTTCGTTATTGCGGTTTCCAAATTTTGCCTATAGTAGAATTTAGGCGGGGCTCTGTTGCAATATGATTCAACACATCTATTTCCCTTGTTTAATATGAAATCTATTAACAATTATTTTTCTAGTCAATTTTATGTAAATTGTTTATATTTTTATATCTACCAATGTGTAATTTTGTATAAACCATAATTCTTTTTGTGCTTTTTTGTGTTTTTCGGTTTTATATTTTTCAAGTTTTAATGTATACTCATGTAATTCAGCGTTAATGCTGCCATTTGAGATTGAATAAAAAATATTGAATTAAAAAAAAATTAAAAATTATTTCTTATAATATTACAGATTCAAAATTCACCATAAAGAGATTTGTTGGACACGTCGGACCCCACCTTGTCAGCAAATATCTGGCGCCACCGCTGCATGCCGCTACTGATATACAACCCCGGTTTTCCACTAGGCAAATTTATTCACGCGATTCGAAAGCGTTGTTCATGCGCATCCGCATTCACATTTCTATAGGAGTTTTCGCTTCAACGAAATCCATAGTTCGAACTGTTTCTACTTTTTGCTGACCGAAAAAAATACGCAGCTAATCAGAGTTCAGGAAGCGAACCGACGCTTAGATTCGCGCGAATAAATTCGCCTAGTGGAAAACAGCCTTATGAAATTGTATCACTGCTGTATTTATAATTTTTTATTCCTAAAGCGTAAAACTAAAATTTTTGCCAATAAATGACCTCAAAATTATGGTTCCTTCCAGTCGGGTATATATGACAAAAAGGGGCATGGTCAGACAGAGGCGACCTGCTATTGTTCGAAGGCCAGGTCTAGGTCATAAGCCTGGTCTTCTTACCTAGTTTAGGCATTCAACACAACTACTAGTCTATGCTTGCGCATACGGGGTAGGCAAAATGCTTGCCTACCTGGTTTAACTCGGCCTATATAGCATACCATATCCAGGCCTCAATAGTTGGCTATCAGATCACTAGGCCTATCTATCGTCAATTGCTCAGGTCAGACTCTCTGGAGTCTGAGCAGAGCCATTGGCATTTATCCCAATTTCAAATGAAATTAAAACATACTTATCACAATCATTAGAAGAAACTATCAAAGAATCTGTTATTGGTGATTCTTGTATAGCACTCGCCATTCTTAAAATTGAGCTGATGATATGTTGATATACCGCACTTAAGATATTTTGATGGAACCTTCCAGCGTCAACTCCATGACACAGCAATAATATTGGTTTCTGCACTACATTACGCAATGTTTACGTTTTATGAATAGTCACGTGAGGCTTACCGTTATGGTGCGCCAATTCTACCTTTTATAGTACCTTTTCCTGCACGTTATTTATATGGGGCGCCATAGGCAGCAAACGTGTGTAAAAGGTAAAAGTGTACAGCAATTGTATAACCAATGTATATTTTCTCAAAATTCAGCTCTAATTTTACAATTTTTTTTTGTAAATCGTTTTATGTATGTATTTTATGACTTTGATTACTAATAAATTCAATCAAATCAATCAATCTAATTCTGTCGAACGCCCTCTCCGCTCGAAATTTTGTTGCAAAATAAAAAATACGTAAAACTTTAGGATGTGCACTGAGAACTACAATATAAAATACTATGTTTTTCTACGTTTCGCTTATATTAATAAATGATAGTAATATTGCTTTCAAACGGGTGTTATGTGAGGCAATGTACATGTCAGAATAATATATCTATTCGAGTTTAGTTGTGAAAAGAGAAGTTGAATCATTGAAGATGTTACAGAAATGCTTTTGTAAATAGGGAGAGAGAGACTGCATTATGCATGATTGTTGGGGTAATGTCAGAGAGCTGGAAGACATTAGATTTGAGAAAAACTGAATGGTACAGGCCAGTGCATGCTTTGAGCGTTATTGAAGTGAGAACAACTATAAAATTAATTAACATAAACTACTACTTTTTAAATATGTTATTGGAAAAATGAATGTATAAATTTTATCTTTTACTTTACCGTTCTTGTGTCTATGACCCCGCGAAGGCAAATACACATGTTAAGATCTGGCAATTAAAAATGGCGGAGAGGATGAATCCGGTGAATCCATGATGGGTTATGTGCATAGAGCTATTAAAC
>NW_022730737.1:404125-407772 GCF_011630105.1 Anneissia japonica | reverse complement strand
ATTTTACCGTGACGTCACTGGCGAAAAATGTAACAAAAGATCGTGTAAATAGCGCCGCGTAGGGTATCCGCCGCGTCCATGCGCTTTGCGTGCATGCTGTAACCATGGCTGTAATAGACCAGGCTATAATTGAGATAGGTGCCACTTTGAGAGATAGAAATTCTCATATTGTTTTTCTAGACCAGTTTTTTTATGGGGAATCAGAATATGTGAGGTAAAAGGGGTGTAACCCGAGAAATTTCGCGTGAGGGCGCTTTTTGCAGAATGGCCGCCAAAATCCAATAAACTACATATATATGGGTAAAATAAGCACAGAAGAGGTAGGTTTGACCAACTTTTGAATATGTAATGATAGGAGTAAAGTATAACTAGCTAAAGTTATTAATGTGAAGATTTCGGGAGCCAATTGAGGGCGCTTTTTAAAATGGCCGCCAAAATTAAATAACAACTTAACAACAGCTTCAGCACCTTAGATAAATTTGTTTAATTTACAAAACATGAATGTAATAACTGCTGTTGACTTTTTAAACCAAAAATAACATATTTTAGGGGTGTAAGCTAACTCACACTTTTGAAAATGTAAGTAAAATTTCTCCCTTATATTATTAGCCCTTTTCTGTTTTGAAGAATGAAAAATATCACCAGAATTCTAAAAAAAAAAAGAACCAGCTTCCTTACAAATATCCGGTTGTTTTATTATTATTTCTGTGTGCTATACAAGGTATTCCAGACAACTACCATTATTTTCATGTATGAAAAAGGCATCAATTCATTTACTACATTTTGTCTTGTAGTGTTTAACAGCTTTATGTTGAGCAATAATCTTCAGGTATTGCTTTTATCATTGCAATCTAAAAGGCTTCGTATTTATCGTATGAACAATTCTTGAACTTCCACAGGAATTTGTTCACTCCATCTGTTCCATTAACTATTTTTATTGACAGTCATTTACCTCTGCTTATTTTCATTCTTGAACGATTAAGTTTGTTAAGTATCTGAAGCTCGAAATTCTGCTAACATGGTGGCAACAACGATATGGCAGTGATCTTGTCTCTGCAAAACTTCTATTGAACATTTTACTTGCTTGATTTACATTTTTCTCCTTAACTCCAAGCAGCAGTGAGACATACTCTTGTTCTTCAGACAACTTTTGTGACAAAACATCTAAAACTCCGAAGTTGCTGAAAGTTTCAACAAACTCAGTTTATGATTACCGAAGCTACGTTTTCCTTTACGAAAGAAAGCCGGAGTGTAATTGTCTGTAATATCGATGTCTCGAGAAAGGGAACGGATGATTGCAATGCTATGGTTGTTATTCGTTAAAGCATGCTTTGCATACAGGAAGACTGTCATGTTGGCTTCTTCTTGGTATTCTGGATACGCCAGATTTTCGAGTTCACTTTGCCAAAACACAGTTTGCCGAATGCCAGTTTGGTGAATCAAAAACTACGAATCCCAGTTTGTTGAAACTCAGTTTGCGCTAGAGCCCACTTTGTCGAAAATAAAATAAAAGCAGTATTAAAACATTAACCACAGCATAACATTCATGTTGGAACACTCTCTTACTATGTATTCGTATAAGAAATAGCGGCTTAATGTAGTTAAATGACTCTTTTAGTTTTAATCTGTAAATCAATTAACTATCAGCAAATAAAAGTCAATTTAATAGGCCTCGCAGTTAAAAACCTTTATTAGCATACCTATGAAAAATACATAAATTTATTTTTTTTAAAAACAATAATAAAGGAAATAAACAAATTAATAATAATCTACACACATGCCAATTGTGGCTCCAGAAATTTGTCGACAGGGGGTCTAACTCAAAGGGCCGACTAGAGCCTCGGTGTCAGGGACCTGGCACAACAATCCTGATAGGGTTTGCAGAGGGAGTATTTAAAAGGATATGATGCTTATCCTTAATTTAATTTCATTTTATTTCTAATTTTAACTGATACCCATGCTTTCAAATGTGTTTTTGTACAGCTTTGTTGTCTTCCAATATTTTTCCTTTTATTTTGTACACAAATGAAGCTTCTTCCTTTCCAATGCACAGTATGTACACAAAGATTTCGACTGGGTTTTGGAGAACTGAGTTTTGGAAAACTAGGATTTCATGATTTCAGTGAACTGGATTGGGCATTCTGGGTTTCGGCAAACTGAGTTTCTGCAAACTAGGATTTAATTATTTCAGTGAACAACTGGATTCGACAAACTGGTTGGATACCTCCTTGAATACTATTGATATCGGCAAGAATGCATCCTTGTCACTGAAAGAGATTTTGCAATGCATGCTTTAAGGAATTACAACCAATACATAAATATCAACCGTTCCATTGTGGAGACATCGATATTGCAGTCGTTGCTACTGTATAATTTATTTTATGACAATGGAAAGAGGGTCATTCTAGACACAAACACTGGCAAATACCGAAAGTTGTTCAAATTAAGTGACATTAACTTTCACCAGAGAAGAAATCATCCTTTATTGGATCTCGTGCTTCTGTAGTCAAAGGCAAAGTTTTGTTGACACGTTCTGCAACATTAAAGTTTTAGATGTTCTGTCACAAAAGATGTCTGAGGAACTTGAAGACTGCGGCATGGAGGTAAGGGGAAAAGTGTAAATCAAGCAAGATGTGAAATGTTCAATAGAGGCAACAAGATCAGACATATCATTGCTACCACCATGTTTGCAAGCAGACCCTTGAGCACTTGAGCAAATTTAATCGCTAAAGAATGGAAATTAAGCAGACGTAAATGATTTGGTCAATAAAAGTAGTATTCACAACAGATGGAATGATAAACTGAAGCAAAAAATGATTGAGACAGTGATGCCCATGACGTCCAAGAACTGTTTATAATAAAGACGAAGACTTTCAGATTGCAGTGATATTAGCAATACATGAAGATTATTGCTCAACATAGGGTTACACAGTAAAGGACAATTATGTAATAAATGAATTAATGCCTTTATACAGTACATGAATTATGGTAGTTATTTGTGTGGTCCTCTGGAATACCTTGTGTAGTACACAAAAATTATGAAAAACAACCGTATATTTGTAAGGAAACTGGTATTTTTTTAGGATTCTGGTGATATTTTCCATTCTTCAAAACAGAAAAGGGCTAATATAGGGGGCATTTTTACTTACATTTCCAAAAGTCAAGTCAACAGCAGTTATTACATTCATGTTTTGTAAATTATACAAATTTATTTAGGGTATTCAAGCTGCTGTTAAGTTGTTATTTAATTTTGGCGGCCATTTTAAAAAGCGCCCTCAATTTCGGAATCTGATATTGATGATAAAATTTATTTTGTTTTTGAGGGAAAAAGTAATCTCTTTAATGATGATGTTCAGTGTGCATTTGACAGATATTGTAAAATATTTGCTAAAAGAACTTGGGATAGAAGATCAAAGTTAAAAATATGTTAAATGCATTGTTGCTTTAGTAATTATACATATACTGTATTTCTTTTTCTTGTGTTTTAAATATAATTTCTTCTATATACTTTTATATATATATATACACATACATATACATATATATATACATATATATATATATACATACATATATATTAACATACATATACATATATATATATACATATATATACATACATATACATATACATATATATATACATA
>NW_022730737.1:378620-404042 GCF_011630105.1 Anneissia japonica | reverse complement strand
TCCTGCAATTGCAGAGTTTATCTGGCTGTTGTTGCTTAGCAACCAGAAGCTGTTTGTTGTGGGCTCTGATTATACTGCCCATGTTTCTTGAGCAGCTATAGCTGACTTTAACATTGTTCTTGTTGAACAGCTTGTTATATATATATATACATACATATTTGGGTGGGGTGTACTGTATGCACGTAATGTGTATTATGTACATTATTTGTGTGGGGAGAGGGTGAGGGGTGTTTATGATTTATTTAAGCTCTAAATTGTATTTTCGTTAGTTAAGTTCTTTCATTTGTTTAGCTTTAAGTTGTTGTTTTCCTCTTTGTTCATTAGTTTAAGTTTGACTGCACCACTTTCTTATGTGCTACCACTGTTGTAAAAGTGTAATGTCAAATAAATATTATTATTATTATTATTATTATTATTATTATTATTATTATTAAGACAAGTAACTACTTTCGAGTACGAATAACAGCGGCAAATTAGGCTGACTTCAAAGAAAGCCTAGCCTACTTTGTGTGCGTAATGTTGGGGAATGCAATCAACAGAGAAAGAGTAGTTATTTGGATTTTTAGTTGTCAACGTAATTAAAACACCATTCACTTCAAAGTGATGGAGATAATATGCATATAAAATCAAACCTTTTAAAGCTGGAGTTAAAAATGTAGGGTTTTAGGACTGAAATAATGAATTTTTCATCTAAAAAATTTCGCAGTCTCTCACAGATTCTCTATAATGGGAATTCATCCCCTCGTCCCATGCTCAGAGTTATTATTATAAGCCTACAGTGCTTGTTTTTCGTTATTTTATTTATTTGCAATAGTGTGCAGGCCGTAAAATCCCCCGCGAAAAAATGTTAGGCCTAGAAATCCATCGCCGCATTTCAAAAAAGAATTTACGTGGTAAAACACATCACTCCTTGGTTGACTTTTCTCTGTGGTTGATGTATTTTATGCAAAAAGGACTTTCGTCAGCGGTTGTCAACAACTGAGTTACAGTATGCACGCAAAGATCGTACGCTGCGGATAACCTACGCAGCATTTTATTTACACGATCTTTTGTTACTTTTTTCGCCAGTGCTGTACACGATAAAATCGTATATAATGGCCTATAACTTCATTTTAAAAAATGCCAAAAAACGATTTTAAGGTTGATTCTATAATTAATGGCGTATCAAATATCCCCTTTAGAACAAAAAATCATTTTGCTAGTACTTACTGACGAGAGTCATAAAATAAAATACAACGCCACACATTTTCTGATAACCGAATTCCATGTGAATACTTTATTAGATAATACAATAGCAGTATAGGGCATAGACGCACGCTCCTGCCGCTCTGGGAGCCTAATTTTTCATTTTCCTTGTATTTTATATGTATAATATAGGCCTATGCCTATTTTATATTGTATTTAATACTGGCCAGGGGTGGCCACTTGATGTGTTGGACTTTAGCCCATATCATCTTTAGTCAGAGAAATGTCTTCCCCACAGCAAGTCAGTATAACAGCCTCGATTTATTTTAAGAACTCAGTTAATCTTTCCATTAATTAACTAATATCTGATAGGGCCACGATGCATATTATATTTTAGCTTTTCGATAGGGCCCATTTCATCTTCACACACACATAATACCTATATTCCATCACTTCGAGTCCTGCTACATTGCAAGTCATCAGAAAAAATGAAGCTTCTGAAAACATGACAATACGAGCAACTATGAATAATTCAATTAAAAAAGACATTGATTCAAAACGTTTATTTGAGGTTGCAATTTCCTTATTTGGTGATTGCATTAATATAATATGGATGGTCTTCCATTTCGGTAGTTTTTTCAACTGGTTGTTTGTTAACAGACGATATAGTTGAATGTTATAGCAGGACCTATTAATAAGGTCCATGGTAGGGACTATGCAAGTGTTGGTTAATAGTTCAATCGTATAGCGAAAGTGATGTTCATAATTTATTCACCAATAGAGGGTTATGCTAATGAATTCACAGAGCTATGGTAAAAAGACTAGTGCCGTAGAGGTTGATAAAAAGTGTCAGTTTCATACCAAAAATAACCAAATTATAGAATACATTGGGTTTTATTCGAACAGGCTTTTAACAGTCAAATTAAGTCACGAAATTATGTGGAAACCAGAAAGTGGATGTGAGCTATATGTCTATGGCCTCACCAATCATCACGAAAATAGTACTGTATATGGAAGTTCGTATGATTCATTGTAAAGATGTTTAAGAATCACCTAAATATTACTAATTATACAGGTTGAATATTATAGTAAATCTAGTTGTATTATAGAAAACTAGTTACTACGACTACTAGTTAAAGCCCGACTTGAAACACACAGTGAGAGTTTACGTGACTTAGTTAGTGGGGTGGAGGGGTCATGCATATTTTCTATTGGTTCTAGCTGTGTAACTAAAAAAACTTGCGGAACCACTGCAAGAGCAGAGCCACCTCGGGGTGCACGGGAGCTCTAAACAGGGGTGGCGCCAGAGGGGGGGCTGGGGGCTGTAGCCCCCCGTCGGGGAAGTATAGACCCCCCCCCCGTCGGGGAAGACGATAAATTTTGTCGGGGAACAAACAAATAAAAAAAAAATATTTACATGTAATATTCGTTTAGCCACCATATCGTTTGTGTTAACTTTTCATCACAATAACAACCACAATAACAATAATAATAATAATAATAATAATAATAATAATAATAATAATAATAATAATAATAATAATAATAATTCAATGAGACTAATTAAAAATAATTTGCGTTCTGTTATGACAAATGCTCATTTAGATAGCCTCATGATGGTTGGAATACATCGTGATAGGTGAAGCAACTTCGACCATGGCAACGTGGTTGACAGATTTCATGCAAAATTTCCAAAATATAGAATTTCACTTTCAAGAATGAGGATTTGAAAATAAATTAGATGGTTACATTGCATACTCTTTGTTTTTTGCTTTATTTAAAATGTTTTGGTTTTGGAAGCTGATGTCAACATTAGAAAGCATAGCCTACATGAAGTCATATTATAGTAACTCGATGCCTATCAAATAAGTAATAAAAATTCGCCATAATTCATCAAATATCCGTGGTGATGCGAGTTTGCGTCAGGAAAATATCATAGTAATGATGTTTCGCCCTACCTGAAGTGTTCTCGTACCGAATACTCAGTACGTCCCCAAATACTTGTTGAATGTAGGCACCTATCATTTTTAACTGTTCTAGGCCTACGTAAAAATGTTGGTAAACAGAAATTAACGATTTTGATGGTGAGAAAAAGCTCCTTAACAGAGGTGATGAATGAACCAACATAACAATTAGTGGCAGGCCCGTATCCAGGGGGAGGGGGGTTTATGGTTTGGGAGAACTCCCTTTTCTAGCAAACCCCCCCTCTTTTCTGGCGAACCCCCCTCTTCAAATTTTCCAAATAAGTCCTCCAACCCATCTAATGCACTGCAAGACCCACCCAGACAAAGACCTTTTCAAACATAAACCAGAAAGTGGATGTGAGCTATATGTCTATGGCCTCACCAATCATCACGAAAATAGTACTGTATATGGAAGTTCGTATGAATCATTGTAAAAATGTTTAAGAATCACCAAAATATTACTAATTATACAGGTTGAATATTATAGTAAATCTAGTTGTATTGTATTATAGAAAACTAGTTACTACGACTACTAGCTAAAGCCCGACTTGAAACACACAGTGAGAGTTTACGTGACTTCTGCTAATTAGTGGGGTGGAGGGCTCATGCATATTTTCTATTTGACCTAGCTGTGTAACTAGAAAAACTTGCGGAACCCCTCCAGAGTTACCTCGGGGTGCACGGGGAGCTCTAAACGAATAAACCTTTTCAAAAGAAGCACATGACCGCACAATATCCTGTATATGTATGTTTTCTTATTTTATTGTATAAACAGTGCAACAGGAAATAAAATGTATTTTATTACGGCAGACATTGCGTTATAGACCTAATAGAAAAGAAAATATTGTTTATCTTTATCCGTTTTGTGAGTACAGTACACGGGACTTTCCTATATACTTGCAAAAGAACAACATTCACGGCTAGTTTATCCTTGTTCATTTTACTGTAAAACTTCCTTGTGACAACAACAAACGCATCTAGGACGTAAAGCAAGGTAATTAAAATTGTTAATTATAATGTATTCTTATAAAAGTAAGAACAAATTAACAAAAAAAGAAAATGTTGTAATTCAAATCATGAATAACAGGATAGTATAAATAACACAAATTTATAAGAAATAAACCAAGATTTTATCAGGAAATTCGCCGACATTTTCCATTTAGTTATCATTTGGTGATATTCCGTTATAATCGTATGCTTGATACGATCATAACGGAATATCATCAAATATTAGTATTATCATGCTTGTCGCCAATCTATGGCTGGGAACTGCATTTTTTTTTATGAAATATTAAATTCATCAGAAGTTTTAAATAATCAAAAATGTCTTTACCCCTTGTCGTTTTCTTTGGATACACCGGACGTCCCAGACAAAACAAATTAGATGGTTTCACTTATTTTTATTATTTTTATTTTATTACTTCACGACAGCATCAAACACATCGGAGACGCTGAGCAAGGTAAATAAATGTAATGTCTATAAAGTATTCTTATACAAGTAAGAACAAATTAACTCAGGAAAAGGTAAAAATGACAATGTTGTGATGCGAGTTTGCGTCAGGAAAATATCATAGGAGTGATGTTTCGCACTACCTGACGTGTTATCGTACCGAATACTCAGTACCTCCCCAAATACTTGTTGAATGTATGCACCTATAATTTTTAACTGTTCTAGGCCTACGTAAAAATGTTGGTAAACAACAGAAAATACCGATTTATTTGATGGTGAGAAAAAGCTCCTTAACAGAGGTGATGAATGAACAAACAAAAAAATTAGTGGAGTGGTGGTTAATAAAGAGATTAACAAATGTTGAAGGTGTAGGGTCAAGGTCACAAAAAGTCAAATTTTGAGGGTTTTTACATTATTATTCCGGTACCCAGGCAGAGGGCGGAGGTATGCACTAAATGGTCTGACTGCTCTAGTTAGTTAATAGGCCTATACATCACAGACATGATTATTTTTAATATCATTCTAAATAATAATTTTTAAAAAGACCGTGACAATTTGGTGATATTCATTCGTTCTTAATTTTCGTTTATACTTATTTACATATTATATAATACAGTACGAGACGCCATTGCAAGTTTAAAATAGCAATGGGTGAATTCTAATCGGAATGACATCTACAGTGAAACAGATCGTAATTTATGCATGCATTAAGGCCTGACCAAGTCATCAAATCAACTTCTTGGCCTGATCAACAAACATCGTCAGCCAAATTGTCTGTTCTCTAATTTAACTACTTTACCGTTGATTTTGCTGTAGCTTTTGTCCCTGTACCATGCCCGGGAACCTTTAATAAGCCGACATTAATTATGATGCAATAATGAAATAATAACTGACACTAATTTTTGTTTTTACATTATTATTTCGGTACCCAGGCAGAGGGCGGAGGTATGCACTAAATGGTCTGACTGCTAGTTAGCTAATAGGCCTATACATCACAGACATGATTATTTTTAATATCATTCTAAATAATAATTTTTAAAAAGACCGTGACAATTTGGTGATATTCATTCGTTCTTAATTTTCGTTTATACTTATTTTCATATTATATAATACAGTATGGGACGCCATTGCAAGTTTTAAATAGCAATGGGGGAATTCTAATCGGAATGACATCTACAGTGAAACAGATCGAAATTTATGCATGCATTAAAGCCTGACCAAGTCATAAATCAACTTCTTGGCCTGATCAACAAACATGGTCAGCCAAATTGTCTTTTCTCTAATTAAACGACTTTACCGCTGATTTTGCTGTAGCTTAGCCCGGGAACCTTTAATAAGCCGACATTAATTATGATGCAATAATGAAATAATAACTGACACTAATTTTTGTTCGTGCAATCTAAGCCATTTTAGAGAACACACTAAATAATTAAAGCAGACTTTCACACATGAAAATGTAATTTTTATTGTGATTTATTGGAAAAAGTACGAGATTTCACATATATAGCTTGAGATTTGACCTGAATGCATGATTCTCACTCCAGGTGCGTACACAAGTTACACAGATTAATGCAGATTAAAGTGAAGTAGTGATTCCAAGCTGGAATCAATTGGCCATAAAGGTTCTCGGTCAGGGTACAGGGACAAAGTTAAATTAGAGACAATTTATATATATATTAATAATATATATTATTTATATATATATATATTATTTATATACATATATATTTTATATTATATATATATATATTATATATATACATATATATATATATATATATTGAAAGTACGATGTATAAACTATATAATAATGCATTAGTAATTAATGTTCCTGCCCCGAAGCGCCCGTCGGGGTATAGCACTATGGAATACTTCAGTAAAAATTAAAAATTGTACAATACTCGATTTCATAAATAAGTTCGCGCCCACGTAGTTAGACAGGAGATGGCTTTAGTCTGGATTTATATGTGTCAAGGGCCCCAACGGTACCCTCGAACCAGAGTCCCTCGGAACCTAATTACACCACTGTCTATCTGGCTATCCATCTATCTATCTATGCATTAACTATCTATCCATCATAATTTATACCGCGTTATTTCCAAGGGATTCGAGTAGGGAGTATCGCTTTCAATGTAAAAACAAAAGTGAAATCGACTCTGGTTCTGCTTTGTCGAAAACATATTAATAAAAATAAAAATAACTTGAGCACACTTCGATAGTTTATAGCTCCGACTACATCATAATTCTTCCCTGCATAAAATTTTCACGCATCTTTTCCTTTAGAAAACAAAATATTTTAAGAATGAAAACATAATATTAACCTCGACCCTGATTTAAACTCTTGACAAAACGAACAAAGCAAACGCAATAACCAATTAGACAACGAATGCGTTATTGTCACCAAATTGGCATACATTTTTCAGTGCCTCAATAAATATAAAGAGCATGGCCGTTTGGCGATGGTGTTATTAATGACACCGACAAAAAATATATCGGTATGTTTATGTCAAAAACGTATGAATAATTTTCATATTTCCCTTTGAGATGTCAAAATATTTTGACTGTTATTGTCTTCTAACTTTGTATTTTTACATAAAATTTGTAAGTTTAAATAGTTTATTTAACTTATTAAATCACTATCGGGTTTTTTTTTTTAGATAATGCCTACTTGTGAAAACTCAAACATTACTTTGGACCAAACATCAGATTCTGTTGAACTTGTTCTCTCTGCATCACGTTACATCTTGGTCATCATTGGAATCTTTGCCAACTTAACCGTGATCATTGTGTTTATCAACTGCAAAACTTATAAAAAGTGCTTCACTTATCTCTTAGTATTCCAACAGGCATGTATTGATTTGATGGGATGCTGCCTGTACCTCATTTTCTACAACTATCGTGTACCTGACGGTGAAAATGGCATTGTTTATTGCAAATGCAGAACTGTGTTCTGGGTATTTGCATCGGCCTCAATCTTCAATCTTGTCTATATATCTGTAGAGAGGTACATCGCAGTTGTGCATCCATTGAAGTATTGGATAAGAGAAAAAAGAAAGACTAAAACGGTCTTTAAGCTGTGTGTTCCGTGGTTAGTCGCCATACTTGTAATATTTCAGTTGGCCATTCATTTTGTCCCTGATACTTTAAGTCCAGGTAATTGCAGGTTTTGTTACAGCAGCGAAACCGTGCGGGTAATCTCCGGTGGCTCGATTTTCCTATTGAATTATATAATTCCCGTTGTTGTTATGACATTTTGCTACCGTCGTGTTTACGTCACGATGCAGAAACGTCCTGAGGTACGAAAACATTTGCGCAATAATTCTAGCTCTGCACAGACCGACCGCTCAGATGACAACGAAACAGGGGACAAGGACTTCAAAGTAGAAAATCCGAAACAAAAATTTACTCACTATAGTAAGAATCAAACTAATTTCATAATAACTATGGCAGTTACTACGCTCGTGTTTGCTATCAGCATCTCACCACTTTTAATATTGTATGTCGTTTATATTCTGTGCGACTGTTTTGATTACGACAGACATCCTTTAAGACAAGCGACACACATATCGTTCGTATGGGGTCTAGTTGCTAACCCGTTTGTATATGCATTTAAATTCAATACATATATATATATATATATATGTATATATATATATATATATATATAATGATAATTGATTATCAATAATTATGTCAAAGAAAAGTCTGATTAGCAAATGAAACTAAAAGAAGATACCAATGTATTACGAATAAAGATAACAGGCAAGAAGGGTTGAATACTCACAGAGATATATTACTCAAAGGAATTCCTACATTAAAACTTGTAAACAGAATTTAACTAAAGATATTGAAGGATTGGAAAAACTTAAAGATAAATATGATAAGATGTTTAAAGTACTGAGAAATCTGCAAAAATGGCATGGTAAATTGATCATTAGAAATGGAGAGGAAATAATTGTTACTAAAAAAATCAAATCAAAATTGTAATGGAGTGTTTCAGAGACATTTAACTAAGTTCAACAAGGAAGGGAAAATAGATGTAAGTAGTTGCGAGATGAAAATAAAAATAGCTCTGGGTTTGATAAATTTATATGTATGCTCCTAAAGAAGACATTGTCGTCGGGGTGTTTACCCATGTTCATAAAGCAATTAGCGCGCCACACTCGTTCAGAAATTCTAGATTGGCATATAAAGATCCATATGTAATAAGAGTCTTACAATAAATGACATTGGGTGTGATGAATTCTCCGCTGAAGGGATAAGTACAGTACATAGGTGTTTAAATGTTACAGAAGCGTGCAATAAGATAAACCGAACAAGAGAGTGCCAAGTGAAATTAGACAAGACATCATTATCCTTTTTACAGAAACTATGAAAAAAAGAGAGCTGTCAAAAATCTTTAGACCAGTCGTTCAACTATGTACTTTACGTGAAGTATTAGCTATAGGCCTATGTCTGATAAATAGGATGTAAACTCAGAAAGAAATTTCCTCTCTCACAAGTTGCATACAGTAAGGGTAAAAGCACCATTCAACAAGTGCTGATCTGAAAAGAGGATCATGACATGAGCGGGACGTTTGGAACGGTTATCAGGAAAAAAAGTATTACCATTGTTGCCATTGATTCCGATAAACTAAGCTTTTTTTAAGAAAAATACCTTTTGAAGAAGTTCAATTGAAGGTTATAATTGGCAAAGAGACAAGGAACACAAAGTATCCACAAGGACGTATAAGTTTCAAGAATCGGTATCACGAGTAATGTCACAAGATGCATGACGTTCTATAATGATAATGCACATAGAAACTATTTTTGCCCTGAGACACAATTCCACTACGATACAATAATAACCATGTCACCTCATTTTCGCGCGATGTCCAGACGTTATGTTATTCCAACTATTATGTCAATGATTTTCCTAATAATTATGTTAGTAAATTATTAAAAGTGGTAATGCTTGCTGACGATACCAGTGTGTTCTATAGTAACAAAGGCATACGCCAAACGTACAATATTATGAAAAGTGAACTTTCAAATTGATCTAAATGGCTTAAAGTCAATAAACTAACTGTTAATAGTAAAAGAAATAAACAAATATATATTTTTTTAGAAGTAGAAATAAACCGTATAATCCTTCATTATGTAATTTATCTTTTTATCAAACGAATATTGAAGAAACAGATATTACAAAGTTTCTTGGAGTATACATCTATTGTCATTTAAGCTTTGTTCACATCAAATTTATTGTTTGTTACTAAAGAGTACTGCGAAGCCTCCTGTTCAAAACCAACGGAAATGGGAAATTTTGATGGAGACTGAATTGGATACACACTTGGCGCAGTAAACTCAAAAATGATAAGATAATGTAATTAGGCAATTGAACTTTAAGTTACTTCACATGATTGTACCTACAAGAAAATTATTATTTAAATATAAGATTGTTAATGATAATCGGTGTATTGAATACAATGTACTGGATGATGAATTACATTATTTTTTTAATGTAAAGAAGCAAGAGTAATGTGGAATTTTATTAATTATAGATTTAAATTAAAAACACCAGTGTCCTTTCATAACATTGTACTAGGTACAGGCAACATGTTTTTAGATGATATCTGTAGTCTTAGAGCATTCTGTATATACAAGGCACGAACGTTAAAACACATTGGTAAATGGAAGCTTAATTCCACTGCCACCTTATTTTCAGTAGAGTATTTTAACAGAAAGTTATTAAATAAAATTAAAAATAAAAAAAAATTAAAATGGCATTATGGAGTTATGTGTATATAGATAACTTCATTTATAGGGCTAATTTGCTTATTGTGTAAGTGTGGGTATTGAACATATGGTATAGGTATAGCCCATAAGTATGTGTATGTGAAAATTTACATGAGTATTTATGGAGGTATGTTGACATATGCCTAGGATTTCTGATTAATATTTGATTAATGTAAGCTACTCGTCATCCTGCCATGTATGCGAGTACAATGTATATGTATGTATGTATGTATATTATTTATATTAAAAGAGGTTAGTAGAACATAATCGGGAAAATGGGAAAAATATACATATAAAAGGAACCATTGAAAACATATGTTAAAAGTCTTACTTACTATGAAAATAACCATAAAGAAATAATAGCCATCACGATGGACTGATCCCTTTTAAAGAAAAGTGATTTTTATCTCTGTAAATACTCTGTAAATATTTCACAGTACACATAAAACCTATTAATTGTTCACAATATTGGTAACATTGCTAAAAAGATTGACAAAACCGCTTCATTCTACGTTCCAATATACTAAATACAGGGGCGGATGGATGCATTATGAACAATAAAATGTATAATTAGTAATATTTAGGTAATTCTTAAACATCTTTACAATGAATCATAAGAACTTCCATATACAGTACTATTTTCGTGATGATTGGTGAGGCCATAGACATATAGCTCACATCCACTTTCTGGTTTCCACATAATTTCGTGACTTAATTTGACTATTAAAAGCCTATTCGAATAAAACCCAATGTATTCTATTATTTGGTTATTTTTGGTATGAAACTGAAACGTTTTATTAACCTCTACGGCACTAGTCTTTTTACCACAGTTCTGTGAATTCATTATTTCTGTGACAGTCTTTTGAAGTGTGTAAAGCTCCATTTTATCCCATACATAGTCAAAATATTGGAGGGATGATACAATGGACCATCCCCCTTGTCAAATATTGGGGGGATATATCCCCCATCCCCGGGATCTACGCCTATGTGCGTATCATATTGTATCATATGAGAGTTCAATTTCCGGGCATAACGTTTCTCACCTTATCTCTAGCCATGGTGGGGCTGAGGTAGTGTTGACTCTCATGCTCCCCTACTGCCAAATCCTGCATCCACCCCAGAATTACAATTCACAGATCGTTGATTCTTACTAATCTACACAGACTACTGACATTTAAAAAGAAAGCATTGAGGGCTTTGCATAAAAAAACATTTTCTGCACCTCTTAATGCCTCTTTTTACTTCATCAAAAACAATTAACATTATATTGTTGATTTTTTTTAAAACAAATATTGCAATAATTACTTAAGAAGAAATATACAAATAATTTTTAATGAATTATATAGAACTACTAAAGCAGTACATAATCATCATACTAGATACCACGATAGTTTGTATATTTCAAAATAGAGAACAAATACAGGTCAAGAACTTACCTTATACACAGGCCCAAAATCTCGAATAGCTTTCCCTAAATACTGGCTTAACAAATACTATATTTGTGATAACATTTTAATTTTCTTTTAAAATTTGACCTTTACTGAATTTCAAAGCTAGTATTTTAAATGTGGAGAGCCTCTTAACTGTTTTATGTATAACATTTATTTTAGCAATCCTGATTCGTTGATTTACATTAATAGCAAAATAAATTACATGATACAATATGATACGCACATAGGCGTAGATCCCGGGGATGGGGGATATATCCCACCAATATTTGACAAGGGGGGATGGTCCATTGTATCATCCCCCCCAATATTTTGACTATGTATGGGATAAAATGAAGCTTTACACACTTCAAAAGACTGTCACAGAAATAATGAATTCACAGAACTGTGGTAAAAAGACTAGTGCCGTAAAGGTTGATAAAACGTTTTAGTTTCATACCAAAAATAACCAAATAATAGAATACATTGGGTTTTATTCGAATAGGCTTTTAATAGTCAAATTAAGTCACGAAATTATGTGGAAACCAGAAAGTGGATGTGAGCTATATGTCTATAGCCTCACCAATCATCACGAAAATAGTACTGTATATGGAAGTTCTTATGATTCATTGTAAAGATGTTTAAGAATCACCTAAATATTACTAATTATACAGGTTGAATATTATAGTAAATCTAGTTGTATTATATTATAGAAAACTAGTTACTACGACTACTAGCTAAAGCCCGACTTGAAACACACAGTGAGAGTTTACGTGACTTCTGCTAGTTAGTGGGGTGGGTGGAGGGGTCATCCATATTTTCTATTCGTCCTAGCTGTGTAACTAAAAAAACTTGCGGAACCCATGCAGAGTTATCTCGGGGTGCACGGGGAGCTCTAAACGAATAAACCTTTTCAAAAGAAGCACATGACCGCACAATATCCTGTATATGTATGTTTTCTTATTTTATTGTATAACCAGTGCAACAGAAAATAAAATGTATTTTATTACGGCAGACATTGCGTTATAGACCTCATAGAAAAGAAAATGTTGTTTGTTATCTTGATCCGTTTTGTGAGTACAGTACACGGTAGGCCCTACTTTCCTATATACTTGCAAAAGAACAACATTGAGGGGTAGTTTATCCTTGTTCATTTTACTGTATTACTTCCTTGTGACATCAACAAACGCATCTGGGACGTAAAGCAAGGTAATTAAAATTGTTAATTATAATGTATTCTTATAAAAGTAAGAACAAATTAACAAAAAAAAAGGGGGAAAATGTAATTCAAATCATGAATAACAGGATAGTATAAATAACACAAATTTATAAGAAATAAACCAAGATTTATTTTTATCAGGAAATTCGTGGACATTTTCCTTTTAGTTATCATTTGATGATATTCTGTTATAATTGTAGCTTGATACGATTATAATGGAATATCATATCATCATATATTAGTATTATGCTTGTCGCCAATCTATGGCTGGGAATTGCACTTTATCAAATATTGAATTAATGAGAAGTTTTAAATAAACAAACATGGCTTTACCCCTTGTCGTATTCTTTGGATACACCAGACGTCCCTGACAATACAAATTACATGGTTTCACTTATTTTTATTATTTTTATTTTATTACTTCACGACAGCATCAAACGCATCGGAGACGCTGAGCAAGGTAAATAAATGTAATGTAATAAAAAAAAAAATTATAAAGTATTCTTATACAAGTAAGAACAAATTAACCCAGGAAAAGGTAAAAATTACAATGTTGTGAGTTTGCGTCAGGAAAATATCATAGGAGTGATATTTCGCCCTACCTGACGTGTTATCGTACCGAATACTCAGTACGTCCCCAAATACTTGTTGAATGTAGGCACCTATCATTTTTAACTGTTCTAGGCCTACGTAAAAATGTTGGTAAACAACAGAAAATACCGATTTTGATGGTGAGAAAAAGCTCCATAACAGAGGTGATGAATGAACCAATATAAAAATTAGTGGCAGGCCCGTATCCAGGGGGGGTTTATGGTTTGGGAGAACTTCCTTTTCTAGCAAACCCCCCCCCCCATTTTCTGGCGAACCATACTCTTCAAATTTTCCAAATAAGTCCTCCAACCCAACTAATGCACTGCAACACCCACCCAGACAAAGACCTTTTCAAACATATCTGCTTTTATAGCATTATTTAAACCCATAAAGCATAAAAAATCTCCTTGCTTTGGGGGTTTCGCCGACCCCACCGGGGATTCGACCATGGACCTCACGCCCAGAAAACCCCCCTTGGAAGAACCTGGCTACGGGCCTAAGTGGAGTGGTGGGTAATAAAGAGATTAACAAATGTTGAAGGTGAACAAACAGTCAAATGTTGAGGGTTTTTAAATTTTTATTTCGGTATCCAGGCAGAGGGCGGAGGTATACACTAAATGGTCTGACTGCTCTAGTTAGTTAATAGGCCTATACATCACAGACATGATTATTTTTAATATCATTTTAAATAATAATTTTTAAAAAAGACCGTGACAATTTGGTGATATTCATTCGTTCTTAATTTTCATTTATACTTATTTACATATTATATAATACAGTATGGGGCGCCATTGCAAGTTTAAAATAGCAATGGGTGAATTCTAATTAAGAACGACATCTACAGTGAAACAGATCGTAATTTATGCATGCATTAAAGCCTGACCAAGTCATCGCTTGTGTCCTTGGGCAAGGCACTTTATCTACGGTTGCCTCTCTCCACCCAGGAGTACAAGTGGGTACCTGATAGGTTTCAACACAACCTGCGCTGATTACTAGCTGCAATTTATGGAATGCTAATATAATTTCATTTACTAATTTAATTTGGTGTTTCAATGTGTTTCATATGTGTTTGATCCAATGACCGGGGTAGTAATGTGAAGCGCTATATAAGAACGACATATTTTTATTATTATTATTATTATTATTATTATTATTATTATTATTATTATTATTATTATTATTATTATTATTATTGTTATTGTTATTGTTATTATTATTATTATTATTATTATTATTATTATTATTATTATTATTATTATTATCGCATTTAATGTAAAAACAAAAGTGAAAGCGACTCTGGTTCTGCTTTGCCGAAAACATATTAATAATAATAAAAATAACTTGAGCACACTCCAATAGTTTATAGCTCCACCTACATTATCATTCTTTCCTGCATAAAATTGTCACGCATCTTTTCCTTTTGAAAACAAAATATTTTAAGAATGAAAACAGAATATCAACCTCGACCCTGATTTAAACTCTTGACAAAGCGAAAAAGCAAACGTCATAACCAATTAGACCACGAATGCGTTATTGTCACCAAATTGGCATACTTTTTGCATTGGCCATGACGAACCATTACAGAAAGTTTTTGCATTTATCATTTTATTTTATATTTCCCTTTAAATAATCCTCATATTCCCATCCTGCTCCGGATCGTCACCAAAATTAAATAATTCCTTCCTTGGAACATGACAAACAATTCTACAAAGTTTCATTCAGATCAATTGTTATGTTTTGAGATAATATAGGTCTGGGACGTTCATACTTTAAATGACCCCCTAATCCACATCCAAATCTAGGTCGTTTAAAAATGTAGTCAGCTAACTTTTCCAGAAAGAAAGTTTAATTTAGATCAGTTGATCATTTTTGAGATATCTGGTCTGGGACGTTTTTCTTTAAATGTACATCGGATCGTCTAAAAAAAATATTCATTTCTTCTTTGGAACACACTAAACTATTTTTTAAAATTTCATTGATCGGTTTTTGAGAAATGTATGTCTGGGATGTAAGGATTTTAAATCCGTCCCCCCCCCCCCCCCCCCCCCCCCCCCAATGATTATCAATAATTATGTCAAAGAAAAGTCTGATTGGCAAATGAAACTAAAAGAAGATACCAATGTACTGTATGTACGAATAAAGATAACAGGAAAGAAGGTTTGCATACTCAGAGATATGTTACTCAAAGGAATTCCTACAATAAAACTTGTAGTGAAAGAACAGAATTTAATTTAAGATATTGAAGGATTAGAAAAATTATAAAAAGATAAACATGATAACATGTTTAAAGAAGTGAGAAATCTGCAAAAATGGCATGGTAAAATGATCATTAGAGATGGAGAGGAAATAATTGTTACTAAAAAAATCAAATCGAAATTGTAATGGAGTGTTTCAGAGACATTTAACTAAGTTCAACAAGGAAGGAAAAATAAATGAAAGTAGTTGCGAGATGAAAATAAAAATAGCTCTGGGTTGGATGAATTCATATGTACGCTCCTAAGACATTGTCTACGGGGTGTTTACCCATGTTCATAAAGCAATTAGCGCGCCACACTCGTTCAGAAATTCTAGATTTGCATATAAAGATCCATATGTAATAAGAGTATTATAATAAATGACATTGGGTGTGATGAAGTCTCCACTGAAGGGATAAGTACAGTACAGAAGTGTTTAAATGTTACGGAAGCGTGCAATAAGATAAACCGAAAAAGAGAGTGGCAAGTGAAATTAGACAAGACATCATTATCCCTTTTACATAAACTATGAAAAAAAGAGAGCTGTTAAAAATTTTTAGACCAGTCGTTCAACTATGTACTTTACGTGAAGTATCTGCTATAGGCCTATGTCTAATAAATAGGATTTAAACTCAGAAAGAAATTTCCTCTCTCACAAGTTGCATACAGTAAGGGTAGAAGCACCATTCAACAAGTGCTGATCTGAAAAGAGGATCATGACATGAGCGGGACGTTTGGAATGGTTATCAGGAAAAAAAATTATTATCATTGTTGCCATTGATTTCGATAAACTAAGCTTTTTTTAAAAAAAAAAGTACCTTTTGAAGAAGTTCAATTGAAGGTTATAATTGGCAAAGAGACAAGGAACCCAAAGTATCCACAAGGACGTATAAGTTTCAAGAATCGGTATCACGAGTAATGTCACAAGATGCATGACGTTCTCATAATGATAATGCACATAGAAACTATTTTTGCCCTGAGACACAATTCCACTACGATACAATAATAACCATGTCACCTCATTTTCGCGCGATGTCCAAACGTTATGTTATTCCAACTATTATATCAATGATTTTCCTAATAATTATGTTAGTAAATCATTAAAAGTGGTAATACTTGCTGACGATACCAGTGTGTTCTATAATAACAAAGGCATACGCCAAACGTACAATATTATGAAAAGTGAACTTTCAAAATTATCTAAATGGCTTAAAGTCAGTAAACTAAATGTTAATAGTAAAAAATAAAACAAGTATATATTTTTTTAGAAGTAGAAATAAACCGTATAAGCTTTCTATGTAATTTATCTTTTTATCAAACGAATATTGAAGAAACAGATATTACAAAATTTCTTGGAGTATACATCTATTGTTATTTAAACTTTGTTCTCATCAAATTTATTGTTTGTTACTAAAGAGTACTGCGAAGCCTCCTGTTCAAACCCAACGGAAATGGGAAATTTTGCTGGAGACTGAAAACAGAGAATGGATACACATCTGGCGCAGTAAACCCAAAAATAATAAGGATAATGTAATTGAACTTTAAGTTACTTCACATGATTGTACCTACAAGAAAATTATTATTTAAATATAAGATTGTTAATGATAATCGGTGTATTGAATGCAATGTACTGGATGATGAATTACATTTTTTTATGTAAAGAAGCAAGAGTAATGTGGAATATTATTTATTATAAATTTAAATTAAAAACACCAGTGTCCTTTTATAACATTGTACTAGGTACAGGCAACAGATTTTTAGATGATATATGTAGTCTTAGAGCATTCTGTATATACAAAGCTCGAACACATTTGTAAATGGAAGCTTAATTCCACTGCCACCTTATTTTCAGTAGAGTATTTTAACAGAAAGTTATTAAATAAAATTTAAAATGTAAAAAAGAAAAATTAAAATGGCATTATGGAGTTATGTGTATATAGATAACTTCTTCATTTATAGGGCTAATATGCTTATTGTGTAAGTGTGGGTATTCCATATATAGGTATAGCCCATAGGTATGTGTATGTGAATATTAACGTGAGTGTTGATGTATGGAGGTATGTTGACATATGCCTAGGATTTCCGATTAATATTTGATTATTGTAAGCTACTTGTCATCCTGTCATGTATGCGAGTACAATGTATGTATGTATGTATGTATATTATTTATATTAAAAGAGGTTAGTAGAACATAATCGGGAAAATGGGAAAAATATACATATAAAAGTAACGCATTGAAAACATATGTTAAAAGTCTTACATTACTATGAAAATAACCATAAAGAAATAATAGTTAGCCATCACGATGGACTGACCCCTTTTAAAGAAAAGTGATTTTTATCTCTGTAAATACTCTGTAATATTTCACAGTACACATAAAACCTATAAATTGGAAATTATGTAATGACGAAATGTGAGAAGAAATTAAAGTGGGGTAAACCCTAAAAAGACAAAAAAAAAACTTTGTTCACAATATTGGTAACATTGCTAAAAAGATTGACAAAACCTCTTTATTCTACGTTCCAATATACCAAATAAAGGGGCGGATGGATGCAGGAGGGGGAGGGGGTGAAGGCAGTATGAGAGTTCAATTTCCGGGCATAACTTTTCTCACCTTATCCCTAACCATGGTGGGGCTGAGGTGGTGTTGACTCTCATGCTTCCCCTACTGCCAAATCCTGCATCCACCCCAGAATTACAATTTACAGATCGTTGATTCTTACTAATCTACACAGACTACTGAAATTTTAAAAGAAAGCATTTAGGGCTTTGCATAAAAACATTTTCTGCACCTCTTAATGCCTCTTTTACTTCATCAAAAACAATTAACATTATATTGTTGATTTTTTGGAAAACAAATATTGCAATAATTACTTAAGAAAAAATATACAAATTATTTTTAATGAATTATTTAGAGCTACTAAAACTGTACATAATCATCATACTACAAACCACGATAGTTTGTATATTTCAAAATAGAGAACAAATACAGGTCAAGAACGTATCTCATACACAGGCCCAAAATCTCGAATAGGTTTCCCTAAATACTGGCATAACAAATACTATATTTGTGATAACATTTTAATTTTCTTTTAAAATTTGACCTTTACTGAATTTCAAAGCTAGTATTTTGAGTGTGGAGAGCCTCTTAACTGTTTTATGTATAACATTTATTTTAGCAATCCTGATTCGTTGATTTACATTAAAAGCAAAATAAATTACATGATACAATATGATACGCAGCCAAACACATTTAGTACAACATGAGCTGGTTCTACCTGGTTTTACGATACGTCTCGTCTTGTAACAACCATCTAAATTAAATGCAAAAATGTTGTCTATCCCATCTTTTCCCACTCCCAGCTATATGCGCCATACTCCTCCATTGTCATCCACCTCATTTTAGTACAACGGTTTGCAACCTATGGGTCGTGACCCAGTGTTTGGGTAGCATAATCTCTTCAGATCGTAAAAACTTTACTTAACACGAACGAAGATAAACGAAATCAAATTACAGTAAACGAAAGTGCAATTAAATTGTGACAAGTGCTTCAATACTTTTTTATGGGTGCGTTATCACAGTTTCATGTTTAAAATAATACTCTTAAAACATTTGTACTTCAGGTATGACAACTTTAATGTCTTAGTTTTGTTCATTTCAATGTGTTAGGCTTTTAGCTTCAAATTATATTGAGAAAACATTTTTTTAAATTAATGTAGGACTATCTGTCTTCGCATAACCAATAAATCTGGCAGCACTAGGAATTTATAATAAAAAATGTCTGTTAATCATTAACTTTTTAAAATTTTTAACTTATTTAAAAATTTGATAACTTGCGTTTATGAGTAATTCAAAGTTATATTTTTATTTCTATGGCTTTTACATAGTGATTTTGTGGGTAATAATATCTTTTAATCAATCCACTAAAGAATCAATTGGGTGGTTCTTCCCGCTATCCCTCGTTTTAATCACTTCGGGCTCGATGGTTCGCGTAAGAGTGCTTGACATATAATTTGGGTCGTGGGCTAAAAAGGTTGCGGAACGGGGTTTTAGTATAAATGGTTCAACTATTTCAATTGCGTTTGAATAAGAAATTGGGAATTAAAACCCAACTTTTAAATAAACACTATTATACAAATTCATGACTAAACTTTTCAAAAGAAACACATCATTGTTGTACAATGGTCTATGCTTTTTATGGTGAATAATCAGTGCAACAGTTTTCTTTATGTAAAAAGAAATCAAAATATGTTTTTTTATATTTACCCAAGATAAAAAAACACACATTCTAGATATCCCCATGAAATCTGTACAATGACTGCTCATGGGGTAGTAAAAGCAAAATTTAAATTGCAATATTTAAAAATTATCCTAAAAAGAAAAAGAACAATTAGCTAGACTTTTTGATCAGGGGTTTAGAGAAGATATTAACATTTCAAAGAGGTGGGGGCAGGTTTTAGAAAGGCCACACCCATGATCTCAGTCCCACCACAGTTGGGACTGAATTTATAAAACTCTTAGTCTTTTTTTCAAAAGTGTCTTATTTTGACAGTGTTGCTGACGTTCAGTCTTAAATACATAAATACATCAAATAGGAGAGAATAGCACATTCACAATGATTGGAACTGAGGCAAAAAAGAATCAATGATGTAACAGAATATTCCCATAAATTTCATTCTCAGACTCAAAATATTTATTCTAAATTTTAAAATTGACATCATGTCGTTCAATTCATAATTAGGTGAAATAGGTTTGTGTGCATTTGGAGGGTGATCTAGGTGAGTACCAGGTGAGTACCAGGCGTGTCAACACCCACCTCACCATGCATCAAGTTTAGGATTGAGTATAAAATAAGGATGAAGCAACTCTATATTCATGAAAATTGCACTCCAGAAAGTTTCAAATGGTTTCATAATCGTCTTATTTTAATACACAATAATTATTTTTTTTTATTTTGAAAATATTAATAGAATCTTTTAGGAAATTTAATGAAATTATTAAATTTAATAAGCGTTTCTTTTGAAAGTTTTAAAGACTGATATTTGTGCAAACAGCATATCCTAGAAGGATATGAATGAATTAGCACGATTCCGAGATTATCCAGGCCAAATATTGAGGATTGCAATATAGAATACATTAGATATGCCTGAAATATCTACAGCTTAAAACATATCACGAATACCATAGAAAGCAGTTGACTTAATAACTCCTGGAAATAAAAACTCTCTCCAGACAACATTCTGGTTATTTCCTAGTCTAGTCTGTTTGGGGCCAGAATAATGGTCACTCGTGAGTGTTAATATGTATTTAGTTGTTGGCATATAGGGCTTACATAAATGCCAAGAAATAAATTTTTAATGTTCATTCCTTGTTATTTTTCCATACTTAATCCTCACTTTGATTTTTAGGGGGTTAATTTTACCAGGGGTATGCAACCCCCCCCCCCCCCCCACACTTCTGTCTGCCCCATTTGGCTACGGGACTGGATATAAGGAAACTAAATAGATGTGAAGTTGGAAAACAAGGTAAAATGTTTGATGTAGTGAGAAATCTACAGAAACACTATAGTAAAATTTTCGTCATTAGAGTTAATGAGGAAATAATTGTTAATAAAAAAGATCAAGTCAAAATTTAATAGAGTATTTCAGAGACATTACACTGAGGCTAACGAAGAAGGGAGTTGATAAGTGTCATAAAGATGTATTAAAATCATTGCTGAAGCGTTCAATGAGGTGACTAGAACAGGAAAGTGGCCTATTGAAATTGTTTTGTTTTCGCAAGTATACGTTTCCTCTTCCGTCTACTTGTCATCTACGGTACTTGTCTTTGAGCTGTTAAGTTACACTTCTTTCATAAGCTGAAACAGTTTAATTTGTATATTTAAGTACGGTATTAATTTAAAATTACAAAAAAAAACAGTTAAATAATATATTTTGCTGTATTATTTATAAGGATTTTTGTTGAAAAACGTCTGTAAATCAGCAATTTTTTTTCGATTCGTCTCTGGTTGGAACTTAATAACTTATTTAATCTTTTTAAATCAACTATTCAATATATTTCATTGAATTTTTAAAGTATTTTTTTAGCACACAGTGTATCTGTATAATTTACGTAATAAGAGTACTGTTGTAAAGCTTGCTTTCTAATACCATGATCTTTGGATCAATTTCTGAGATAGCATGAATTTTCTGACATTTTCTTTTTAAAGCTGAGCTGTTCAG
Organism: Anneissia japonica; assembly: GCF_011630105.1. Lineage (NCBI taxonomy): Eukaryota > Metazoa > Echinodermata > Crinoidea > Comatulida > Comatulidae > Anneissia > Anneissia japonica. The sequence goes on along the minus strand of NW_022730737.1, from coordinate 381,975 downwards.
ACAGAAAATGTATCACGATTACACTTTTAAGCAAAACAAAAATTCTTTATCAATCGTTTGATTCGATTATTACTATAAAATTTAAATTAACTAGAGCAGACGGTTAAGTTCCTCCCATGTATTCTCATGATATGTTCTCATAAATCTACGGAAAGAGATTCGAACATACGTTAGTAGGCACACAATGACATTAAGGATGCCAGCCTATTAAAGATTTTACTTTTTTGTGTAGGTAATTTCTGAGCCGATGGTCCCCGAACCTAATTAAATCGTCCATGATGATAAAAATGTTTTCCGATTGATGAAATTGACATCTAAATCAGTACATAGATATGACATAAAAATCCTTTTTATGTCATATAAACCAAAACCAAATCATTACCAAATAAACCAAACCATTACCAAATAAGTAATCCGTGGCAATCTTTTTAGGCAAAAAGCTACCTAAAACGACTCGAATTATTTAACTCTTTGCTGCAACCATACGAACGTTATGTCCTCAATAGCCTTTTTACTTTCATACGATCTGCTTTGACCATACCCATTTATTTTTTTTAAAAAACTTAGTTTAATCAGCAATGGGAAGCTAATAATAATAATGAATATTATAGACAAAGAATATATTCCAATTCTAAGGTGATGCTTGTCCATTTTATTCACTAAAAATCTTGTATTTGTAGACCTGTTTATACTGTTTTTACAGAAATGTTATTAAAGCCTAACATCATTTTCCCGACAATTTTTCTTGTGACCTGATTTAAGCTCCTTTTAATTATCGAATGTGAATGGAATTACTTTCTGATGTTTTTGTTTAATATAAACATAATTTTACGTTCGTTCGGTGCGGGGAACACACCTTTATTAATTCATTTGGTCCATCGAAAATAAAAATTATTACAAAACATTTGTCTTCATAATAGATATAAATAACGACCAACCTCTCGTCTAGCTTTAAACATATGATGTTCTTTTTGGTATACCAAACACATTTTTGCAGAAATAGTATGAGGTACTTAATATGTACTGTTGTCATCAACACCCAAAACTTCTGAGCCATACAACAAAATAGGTACGACCGTGGCATCAAAAAGCTTCATTTTAAAATCTACATTGACATAGTTAATAACGTTACAAAACTTTTTTCTTTTTGATACCACGTTCTGCCTAGGTAACAAGTGTGTTGATGACGACAGATAAGATTCCCAAAAACTAATGTTAACACCTAGGCAACTATAATATGGAGAAACTTCCACTTTTACTCCATTAAAACCCATATATTTTATTCTCTTTAACAATTTCATCATTCCTAATTACCATAGCTCATTTTTAACGGAATATAAGTTCACACAAATTACAGTATTCATTTAGAAGGTTTAGCATCCTCTGCATATCTCGAGGTGAATCTGCAAGAAGAATAAACATCATCATATCAGCATAGAGAAGACATGATCTATTAAATTTAAAAACTTTTGTTTTTGTTTTAAATCAACTAATTTATTTATAAATATTAAACAAGAATACGAGATAAATAAAACCTTGCATGAGACCGGCAACGCATTTGAAAAAAATGTCTGTACTCATTTGCAGCTCTAACGCAGGGCAATAATAACATCATAATAATTTCAAGTACCGCTGCATATACCGCTAATATATACCATAGACAATCAATTACTGTACATAGAAGGCTTTTTGAAAATTTATAAAAATGTAGCAAACACCATGTCCCCGCCCCCCTTTTTTTTGGGGGGGAGGGGGTATTCAAAGTGCGAGATAGCACAGAATTTATTAGGATCTGAAGTACAACTTTTTTATAGATAAAAACCAATAATAATATTACCCATTTTCCATTTATTCTGAATTATTCCAGTTGAGAGTATTAAATTCAAAAAAATGATATATAACAGGCCCGTAGCCGGGGTGGGGGTTTATGGTTCGGGCGAACCCCCCTGTTTTCTAGCGAACCCCCTCGAATTTTTGAATAAGTCCCACTCGGACGAAATATCTGTTTTCAAATTAGGCCCTACCCAGCATTAAATATCAAAATTTAGCACTAATTCATTATTTGGTCATCCGTTTTTAAATTGTAGAAATTGATACAAGCCTACATTCATAGAATAGGCCTATCTCAGCTCTAGAAGTTCGGAGATTTAAATTGAACGCAACTCCAGCAAACCATGACTTTACGATGGCTCACATAAGGATGGCAAACATCGATAAAAACCCGGCTGCCGTCTCACCTTTCACTGGCCTTTGGCTGAATGTTTGTAAGAAATGTACCAACCGGTCGCCGTCTACCTAGAGTAAATGGTGCCACCAAACGAAGCTAAAGTTTTGCGACTTAATCAACCAATGCAGATAAAGTTTTGCGACTTAATCACCTGATTGTGGATTGTGTGGTTAATAAATTCCATAGCCACACTGTCCATAGCGCACACTAAACTATGTGCTGATGGAGCACTTTTGGGAAATTGAATCTCCTTTTTTCCATTCCAAACAAAATATTATTCATAAATCAACATGGTCCATCTCAGTCATCATAGCCAGTCACAAAATTAGGCTATGAAGTTTGTTTTCAACAGCAGACACACACAACAGAACGGAGTGCGTCAATCGGAGTTTGTTATTTTTTAGTGATAAAGAATTATAACGTAGAATAACTGACTTTTTTCGTTTGCTGTTGCAAAGAAGAAAACGACAGATAGTCCTTTAAGGTGATTACAAAATCAATTAGCCTAGCCTAGATGTTGACTAGCTAGGTTCGCTCCTCGTTCATTTAGTGACAGAATTATACTCCGACGACAACAAACTAGTGTAGGCCTAGGCCTAAATACAGTAGGACGTACTACTTGGCCTAGGCTTTTGGTGTAAAAGTTAAAGTGCATGTACAGGATGCGCCATAGGCCTATATTTAAAAAAATGTCAGTAGTAATGGCAATATTTGTAGAATATATGTAGTGAAATAGTAGGCCTACTATTATTTTCAGTGTATGAAATAAGAGTAAAGAAGAAGTAGTAGAACAAGAAGTATAGGAAGAGGAAGAAGAAGAAGAAGAAGAAGAAGAAGAATAGCCTTTTTTTGTTTTATAATAATAAATGTGTTGAGTATATTGATATTGATTATGCGATGAGGGTTTTCTTTTATGTTTTTCGGTGTGATTTAAACATGCCAATTCTCAGAAAATATTTAATTATAATTATATTACCACCTTTTTATTACATTTTTTTTTTCAAAACATAACTGCTTTTATAACATTATATAGACCCATTAAACACAAAAAAAACTGCTCTGGATTCGGGGGCGACCCCACCGTGGCCCTTAGGCAGGCCCTGGATCCCACACCTGTCTCTTATACAC
>NW_022730737.1:373785-378595 GCF_011630105.1 Anneissia japonica | reverse complement strand
ATAAGGTAGCCAGAAGGCTTTACTATTTTTAAAGACCATCAATTCCGGAGCTATTACGATTTGTTAACCGACATGGCATCATCATTATGAAACACAGCTATTGGCTCATTCAGAAAGTTTGGGTATTAACCAGAGACAGTGATTTATGTGTGTATATCTACAAAAGTATATATTATCTATTTAAATAACTAATATTTTTATTTAGAAATTCTGTTTATTGATATTTTCTACTTTGCGTAATGAATCCAAAGATCAGTAGTTGTTGATTTAATGTCATCTTTTAAAAATTGGGCTTACTTTTTATCATGATCATCTTTCTTAGTTTTTCACATTTTTAAAAACTTGCTTCTTACTAATAGAACCAGTCAGGTTGTCTGTGTTACTATTCTAATGATAAATTCTGCTACTTTTTTTCTTAGCATTCTGCAAACAAATCATACTTAGGTTGGTCATTTTTGTCATATCGTGTCCTGCTAAGTAAATCATACTGTGAATCAGCTTGTATAAATAAATAGACACTTGTATAGATAAAAGACACTTTTTCAGAAATGAGGAAATGGTCTGCAACACTATATTCTTTGTGTAAATTGCAATTCTTTACAGAAAATTTACCCTTGAAGTCACAATTTGTCCTAACATTGGCGATTTAGCCTCAGTTATCTTTCACAAATCATGACGTAGCCTACCGAACTTGTTTGTAGTTAGATCTTTTGACTTTCCTGTCACATAATAATAATAATCATCTTCATAATCATCATTATAAATACCAATGTAATGATTATCGTTACAATATCATAACATGTTTGAACATTAATAACGCGCGTTAGGATAATATAAGGGTCATTAAAATCAAGTTTACATTTAATTAATATTTCTAAAAGATTATTCCATGAATCATACTCCAGGTTATCATGCTCATAGGGACCCTCTGGTGGGATAGAAAAGGCAGCATAACAAAATATTCCTTTCACAATTTCAAGCTTCACTAAGCATCAAGATAAAAAAAATCATACATTTGCTATTTTTACTGCTAAAATTGAATAATTCAAGGTTGTTTTTTCAGTTTTCTTTATGTCATACTGGTTTTCTTACAATGCCTTTCGCGGTATTGTCATTTAATTTTTGGCGAAAGTTGTAAAATACCACTATAGGATATACATGGAGTTGTACTAAAGTAGAAATAAATGAACACCAACTTAACAACGAATACATATCATTCAAATTTCGAAATGGAATATATAATAATTTGCTTTTATGGATAAAGGCATGTTTGTAAAATAGGAAACAGGGTCAGGGTTTGAAAGAAATTGTCTGCAGTGGCATTCTGTTATATAACACATTATTTACACCTACTTTAGAATATTGTGGTACTGCCGGGTTACCTCATAACAATGAAAACATGCAAGCTCTTGAAATAGTTAAAAGAAGATCATTAAAATTGGCTCCCTTGCTAAAAGATAAATCTTAAGAAAAAAGGTAACAAACTTACATACGTAAGAGTAGAGAAGAGAGAGAGTGTGCATGTGTAATACAACTCTTTAAATTATAAAATGTTTCGATAATAAAAACAGATACACAATACAGATTAGCAATAATTTAAACTATCAGAAAAAAAAAGTCATCCATCAACTTAGCAAGAAACACTGACAACTAGTTTGCGATTATTCATCATTAATTACATTTGATTTCTTATAATATTCTTAGAGAGATTATTGAAGTTTTTGTAATTATTTTTCTAGTGTTCTGCGTTCCTCCTACAACCATAACTGTAGTATCTCAAATCATGAATAATGGATGCAAACTATTAACAGAATATTATAAACAACACAAATTTAAAGGCAAAAAACCAAGATGTAATCAGGTAATTCACAGACAAGTTCCTGTTAGGTGAAGGGATATGCTTGGTACGATTATAACATGAAATATTGGTATTATTATGCTTGTGGGAGCTGTCCTTTATTAAATATTAAATTATTTAGAAGCTTTAAATAATGAAAAACGCATTAAGAAAATATTCTAAAAACATTCCATTAGTGCCTGGGGATTTTCCAGTCTACGTTTACATAGATACATCCTGCAAACGACCTAATGGTCCATTAGAGCAGGGTAGCAGGGGCTCTATGGACCAGTACACTCCTCGAAAGATGTACTGGGTTCTTTAAAGCGCACATGAGCCAGTTGTGTACAATGCACGGGTGGCGCCAGGATTTGCCCGGGGGACAAGGTCTCCGACCGGGGGGAGGGGGGTGATGTCCCCGACGAGCGGTCAGATTTCCCTGACAAAAGTAAAGTGGGCGTGGTCGAGCTTCGATTAAAAGTTTTCGAAAGTGGTCTAGGGGGCGAAACTTTTGACAACTTAGGGGTTTCAAAGGCTCATTTAATTGATTTTAGCGTTTACTAATATGTAGAAAATACATATAATTTTTTTTCTTCCCAACGAATAGTGCTTTTTCTCCCCGACGGCGTGGGGGTGGGGGCAGCTCTCCCCGACGGGAGAACTTCCCCCCTCCTCTGGCGCCACCCCTGGTACAATGGGCCTACGGTTTACAGTCCTTATCCGAGAAAACTTGTTCCACCACCACACCACATAGTCTCAGAACTACAGAGGAAAATAATGTAAAACGCGAAGCCACATATCTAAACCAAAGTATAAACATTTTGTAACAGTCGTTCTAATTGAGTTTGAATAAGAAAACTAGAAACTAAGACCCAACTTTCAACATATGTTACAGTGAAAGTTTACGTGACTTCTACTAGTTCGGGTGTCATTCGTGGTGTCTATTGGTCCTAGCTGAATATTACTAAAAAACGGAAACCACTGCCTAGTAGCCTCATGTCAGGGAAGTTATAAAATAAAAAATATACCAATTCATGAGTAACCATCGCACAATGATCTTGAATTTTTGTGTTGAATAAACAGTGCAATAGGAACTAAAGTGCGTTTATTAAAACAGGCATTGCATTACGTAAAAAGAAAACAAAATATGTTTTTGTCTCTACAAAGGCAATTGAATTGAATTGAATTCTTTTACCCAGTGTCGCTTTCTTTGAATACACGGGACGTCCCCAAATACTTGCAAATCAAATTGGATATGGTTTCATTTATTCTTATTCATTTTATAGTATTACTTCCTTATGACAGCATCAGACACATCGGGGACGCTGAGCAAGGTAAATAAATTTAATGTTAATTATAAAGTAACCCAGAAAAAGGTAAATAAATGAAACGTTCATAATGAAGATAAATGCAGGCAACTATAATTCATTATACCCTTTCTAGGCCTAAGTGAAAATGTTGATAAACAACAGAAAATACTGATTATGATGGTAAGTATATATGGCCTCCTTGGCAGAGGTAATGAATAAATTAACTAAGAAATTAGTGGAGCGGTACATAGTAGTATTAATACATTTTAAGGTAAAAGGGTGAAGGTCATAGAAAGTTGAATTTTGAGGGGTGTTTACATCATTATATTGGTATTCAGGCACAGGGTGAAGGTACACACTCAATAGAGTAACTACCTACGTTAGGTTAGAATAGGCAAGTAGATGAGGGAGCCCATAGTATCCACAGTGACAAGTGGTGAAAATAATAAAATAAACCAACTGAAATGAGTAATTTGTGGTAATATTTGTAGACGAAAGTTGGCTTCATCGCATTAAACAGAACACCAGTTATCTCTGTTGCATTGTAGTGATTTATAGTTCAGGTTACAACGGAGAAGCATCTCTGAGCTGTTTGTCCTTAAAACTGTTAGTGCACATCGGATCCAGGGTTTCGAAACTCTCGCTGTGCAAGTCAATTGTGTATATTATTATTTTTATTGAAAAGAACGCATACTTCTTACTTTAAAGATAGTGTACCACTTTTTTGCCTGGGAAACACAGCTAATGTTAATCATAATAATATTATTATGGAGAAGCTTCCACTTCTACTTCATGAAAACCCCATTTCTCATTCTTCTTAACAATTTCACCAATACTTAATAACGGAGGACATTATTATAGCATCATCATATATTTCTAGTATCGCAAGGGTTTAATATCAATTTTATGTTTTTTTTTTAACGTGGACCAATCAATTACATCGAATGCTTTTCGAAAGTCTGTAGTTTAGCAAACAGTTTGCCCTTTCGTTTCCTTTGGTAACGTGCCATTTAAAGTAAAAAATATGATTTGAAGCTCATAACTGTTTCTGAATTTACCCTGTGATTCATAGATAATCCCGACTTCATTATGCCACTCTGATAAAAGGTAAGTAGGAATAAATGTGAATATCTTGTTGAGAGCTCAAAGTAGTGAGGAAGCACAGAAATTATTATGATCTGAAATAGAACCTTTTTTGTGTATCGGTACTATTATACCCTTTTCAATATTTATTTCAGTAATTATTTCTGTTAGCACTGTTTAGAGAAAATCTTTCCCCTTTCTTTACCCTGAAACAGAGATTTTACGATTTTTGTAGCCTACCTATCTCATCATTAACTTCAGACTCCGTAATTGGCTCATTCAAAAAGTTTGGGTCACCAAAGACTGTGTCTTTAAATCTTAAGTATGTTGCTTGAGGAAAACACTGAAGGTTTTGCAATTGTTCAAGAAAATTAAGATCAGCTTCAGCTTTACTGTATTTTCAAATAAGTTTTTTTGTACAGTTTTCTGCACTCCTCCTTAATAAGTTTCATAACTGTTGTAACCCAGATCATGAATAATGGATGTAAAAGATTAACAGGATATTATAAACACAATTTTAAAAAGCAATAAACCAATATTTAATCATGTAATTCTCCTCCTTTCATATATCATAGCCAAA
>NW_022730737.1:369205-371131 GCF_011630105.1 Anneissia japonica | reverse complement strand
GAAGGACAAAGGTTGATAACCGAAAACGTTTGCTCACTATTAAATAAATATATACCTGGCAACTTATTACCTTCTCTCCGGAGTTTTTTTATATATATAGACAATGAAAGCATCTCTCCGAAAAAAGGACCAAATATCGTAAACTACAAGTACGTAACTTAGTAACAAACAAAATTCGGAAAGCAAAATCAAATTATTTTGATAATTTTGAAAATAAAACTCTAAAAAAATTATTGGAGGAATTAGGTAGAACCATAGGGAAGATAAAAATTGAAATAGTGTTCACCCTGACTTTAATGAAAGTGAAAGTTTTAATCATTTTTTCTCTAATATTGAAAAGGAAATTTCTTAATCTTTTGAAAGTATTACTACTCCTGAATGGAAACATCCTTTATGTATCCGCAAATTAAATTTTTAACATGGTAACTTTGAAGATAATGAAAATGCCCTTTATGGTCTCTCCGAAAGCAGTAATTTGGAAATTTTGAATTTTATTAGGATTTCCTCCCCGTATATTGCAAAAACTCTTACCTTTATAATATATTTGTCTATTAATCTGAGGATTGGAAACTCGCAAAAACAACACCAATCTATAAATGGAATGGCTGTAAGCAGACAATGAGTAATTATAGACGCATCTCTGTGGTTTGCCATATTGTTAAAAGAGAGATACAAAATCAATTAGTTAATTATTTAAACGAAAATGATCTCATAAATGCCTTCAGAAAAACCACTCCACCATCACATGCCTTCATCGAGTTATAGATGAATGGATGGAAACTTTAAATGACCATAAAATGATTGAAGCCTGATTTCTCGACCTATCTAAATGCTTTGACACTATTGACCATTACACTTCACCTAACTAAATTAGAACATTATGGCATTAAGGATATTGAAATTAAATGGTTTAAAAGTTATCTTTCACAAGTAGTAAAATGTCATAATAAATTATCTGGAAAAGCAAATGTTGAAATTGGCATCATACAGATTAGTGTCTTAGGCCCAAATCTTATTTTCATTATTCATAAATCACCTTTCTAAATATGTATCTCCAGGATCTTGTAGCATATTTGCAGATGATGTTGTCATATACCCATAAATCAGTAGATGATATCAATATCAAACTACAAATCGATAATGAATAATGTCTTAAATTGGTTTAAATTTAATAATTTACTTGTGAAATCTAGCATCAAACTTATGTTAATTAAAAATAGAATATGTTCGCCCTTTTTCCTCGAAAACTATTGGATACAAAATTAACATCCTAAATAAATTGGCAGAAACAGTAAATGAATCTCTTTTAAATATTCTTTATAAAAGTACAATACAACCCTGCATGGACTATACAATGTCAGTTTGTAGAACTACGTCCGGAGGGGTTAGTTTTACCATTGTGTAGTCAAGTTTTGTAGTTAAGTTAAAATTGTAATTCCGGCCCCGAAACATTGACTCAGAAATACTGGGAATCGATGGTGTCCGGCGGGGGACAGTTTTTACCATTGTTTAGTTGTTAAGTTAAAATATGCAATCCCAGCCGAAGTACCGGGATGGTGTCCGGCGGTGGATAGTTTTTACTATTTTTATTTTAGTCATTGTACTTGTCTTACCTTGTAATTCCGACCCCGCCGAAACCTTGACTCAGTAGTACAGGGGTCGGTGTCCGGCGGGGGATAAGTTTTTACCATATTGTAGCTAAGTGATGTAGTTTTACAGTAATTCCTGGCCCCGAAACTCAGAAATACCGGGTTGGTGTCCGCGGCGGGGGATAGTTTTCAACCGAAGTTTTTACCATTTGTATTTTACATTGTTTTGTTCTGCTTGCCTTATTGTTTGTTGTTATTGTACTGCGTTTGTGCAGAACCATATTGTAAAACAGCGTGAAGATCTGTATACGTTATCCTGCCTAAAGATGTTTTATAT
>NW_022730737.1:363122-369136 GCF_011630105.1 Anneissia japonica | reverse complement strand
GGCATTATATACGTAAAACGTTGACTTCAAAAAAATAAAATATTTCGACTACTCTTTTCATTGACAAGTACTGCTGGAGCAGTCAAAATATTCGTTGCAATAAAAATGTTAGTGTTTCTTAAAGTAAACATTTTACGTATCTCAGTTTTCATTACCATTACTCAGTATTATACTTACTGAAGTATTATTTTACTATGCTAATTTATATTAGCAATTAATGTTATTCACCAGGTGCGTTCTCGGTCTTTGTGAGTTCCGATCGATTTGTTGAAAAGAACTTCCTTGTGATTCAGTGCATCAAAGACACTAAGCAAAGGTATGTTGTTCAATCAACTTTTGTTACATTAGCACAAACCAATGAAAGAGAAAATAATCAGCTGTTCGAATGTATTTGCTCTGTTCTTGAGCTGTTGCTTTTAGAGATCTCGAGTTTTTGGCAGTTATTGTTTTCTTGGTATATTTACACTATATTTGAAAGTCCAATAGCTGACTTAACTTATAATAATTATATCACTATTTTTTCAGATAATGTCTACTTGTGACAGCTCAAATATTACTTTAGAGGAAACATCAGATGCAGTAAAACTTGCTCTCGCTGCATCACGTTACGTATTGGTAATCGTTGGAGTCCTTGCCAACTTAGTGGTGATCATTGTGTTTATCAACTGTAAAACCTATAAAACGTGCTTCACTTATCTCTTGGTATTTCAACAGGCATGTATGGATTTGATGGGGTGCTGCCTCTATTTCATTTTCTACAACTATCGTGTACCTGATGGTGAATATGGTATTGTTTATTGTAAATGTAGAACTATATTCTGGATATTTGCATCGGCCTCAGGCAGCAATCTTGTCTATATATCTATAGAGAGGTACATCGCAGTTGTGCATCCATTGAAGTATTGGAGGAGAGAGAAAAGAAAGATTAAAATGGTGTTTAAGCTGTGTGTTCCGTGGCTATTAGCCATAGTTTTTACTTTTCAGCTGGCAATTTATTTAGTTCCTGATGAATTAAGTCCAGGAAATTGCAGGTTTTGTTACAGCAGCGAATCCGTGCGGTTAATCTCCGGTGGCTCGATATTGCTCTTTTTTTATATCATTCCCGTTGTTGTTATGACATTTTGCTACTACCGTGTTTACGTCACGATGCAGAAACGTCTGGAGGTACGAGCAACTGTACGTAGTAATTCTAACTGCGTCCTGACCGACCGCTCCGATGACATTGAAATACGGAACGACTTCAAGATAGAAAATTCAAAAAAAGAATCCACTCAATATATTAAGAATCAGACGAATTTCATCACAACTATGGCTGTTACTACACTTGTGTTTGCCATCAGCATCTCGCCACTCTTAATAGTGTATATAGTGTATAGCCTGTGCGACTGTTTTGATTATGACAGACATCCTATAAGGCAAGCGACACACATATCGTTTGTATCGAGTCTGGTTGCTAACCCGTTTGTATATGCGTTTAAATTCAGTGAGTTCAAAAAGGGCTTTAAAAAGACATTTATTCGCAGAGGAATATAATCTTACGTTATTAACTTAGGCCTGCATGCTGTCTGCTCAAGATCCTCTGGCACTTGGTTTTATTTCTAGAATTTCCGTTGGTCTTGTTCCTAACTTTTTAATTTATTTGTTTAAATCTCTGCCTATTTACATACGCGGTGGTGGCAACTATGACGATCGTCCATCGCATACCTTTCTAAGTTGTTTAAAAGAAATTCTGCTTTTTAAGATTTATTTTTATCGCAGTGGCGAGATACAGCAAAGATCAAATATAATAACTATATGTGGTCGCTGTTGCCTCACCAAACCTGTTGTCGTCTTGAAAGACGCTTTATCTTCATTGCTTCTCTCCACACGGCCAGGAGTATAAATGGGTACCTGGTGGGGTTGCCTGCTACTGCATCAATATGGCAGCAACACTTAAGCATGTGGATCCAGGAAAAACAAATTACAGCTTCGTAACTGAAAAAAAAGCGCTATATAATTAACAAGTATCAAGTAACAAGTAAGTTGCAGATTGTAATAAGGTAAAATAACTATTATCTTTTGTCTTATTGTAGTCTGCAACTTATCTTTTCAATTTTCGTTAGGCCCTATAGATAAATATTTGAATTTTTGAACTTCATTTTTTACAGGTTGAAAGCTTAGAGAGAGTTCACTTTGGTGTCGGTTTAGCCGCCCATTATCCTCTCTTTCTTGTTCTGAAAAGTCTATTAATGAATGAATACATTCTTAATTAATTTTTTTTGTCTGAATTTTGAAAATTCATAATGGTGATGATGATAATGAAGAGAAAGAGGAGGAGAAAAATGAAGTGACAGGCGGCACGGTCTAAGCTTAAGTAGTGGGAATAATTCTAGCAAAGCGGGCTAATTCGAATGATTTTCTATAATTAAGTTCACTTAAAATACCTCAAATTGGCAGAATTATTACGTACGAGCGCATAGAGCAGTTGGCGAATTCGTCCTGTTCTGCTAGTGAATTTTCCACATTTGGCGCCCATGTTTGGCACATGCCCCGTACTTGTTTACTTAATAGGCAAAACATTTTATACCATAGTGATCAGACCTGGCATAATTATGCTTTTTAGCACACTCTAGACCCTTTTAGCATCTAGCATGTTATGCGATAGGTATATTTTTGGCAAATTTGCATAATTTTGTGCCAAGAAAAAAAAATATAACTGGTGGTTTCACAAAAAAAAATATTCATAATTGAAACCGAACAAAATTGGATACAAGGTTAATTAAAATTAATTCATCCAAAAATCCTCGCTATGAATATCTATTATGAAGCTTAGCTACCCCATCAGATTGACCAGAGGCAGGAAAGTGTATTTTAGAGCATCTATAAAAGCTAAAACTTTTTATGCAAAGGCCTTGGCCCTGCAAGCGAATACAGACACTTTCTGATCCTCTGTCATTTGTATGCGTGACAACTGTTAAAATGAACTGTATAAAAACCCATATTATTTTAGGAAGAGCGTTCTGCAGCAGCAAGCCGTTTTTTGTACAATTTTGTAAATATGATGTTATACCATGAAACCAAGTGTCAATAAAATTTTCTGATCAAAAATCTTGAGGAATTGTTGAAGCATTTGGACTATATTGGTGATTTCTTCCACATTGCATTTTGAAGCTTTCTGATATCCAACCGTTATTGATAATAATACACTCAGTGTTATTATATAAGTACTGAGAACTCATGGTGAACGGATGTGTCTGAGTTACGCGCTCTCGGTTTGCATTTTTTTCATTGCCGTTCAAGCAAGACTTATTCGTTACGCTACTGAATAAAACTGATTCATCTGTCATTGATTCTTTTTTACACATTGCTGCTTCTCTTATCAATTAACCCGATGGCTGGTAACAGCAAACAACGGAAGGGGAAGAAACAAAAATCGGATTCTGGAGATACCTCTGACACCGCTGAAAACAACCAGCCTGAAAAGCAAAAAGAAAATGTTATTACGGATATCTCTAAATTGATTGATTCAGAATTGCACAAATGCCTTGCATCGGGCTCCCTGTTCATGAGGAAAATTGCTGAAGCAGTATCTAATGTTGTACAAGATCAACTTATCGGTAAGCTTACGGTCTTAATTAGAGACTCTCTACATTTGGACATTAACGAAACCAACTTTAAAATATCTAATTTAGAAAAAAGAATTACTGAACTAGAAAATGATATTGACGAAGCAGAACAGTATTCCAGACGAAATTGCCTAATACTACATGGTGTCCTAGAAACCTTAAATGAAAATACGGACACGGAAGTGATTAAAGTATTTAAAGAGAAGCTTAATGTCTGCATTGACAGTGCCGACATTGATAGGTCGCATAGACTAGGCCACAAAAGGGGCACTGACGAAGCTAAACCTAGGAGTACAATCATTAAATTCACAAATTATAACAAGAGAAGCGAGGTTTTTAAGGTAAAGAAACGTTTCAAAGACACACAATATTTTTTGCATGAAAATCTGACCCTAAAACGATCGAAGCTACTGCGTGACGTGAAGACTAAATATGCAAACTCTATCAAAGCCACCTGGACGCAAGATGGAAAAATATATGTACTCACAAACGCCTTGAAGAAAATTGTTATCTGCACACAGCTGGATATGTCTCGATACCAACAGGAGCTGAAAGCTTGAACTGGTTAATGACACTCACTTATGTAAATACTTTAAGCAATGTAAACCAAACCAACTTGCAGACGATACCGTTCCAATGTTTTCGCCATTACTATTAAATTTATTTTTGAAATTACCCATTATTGTTTCTATACTATTCATTGCATTTTTTTTTATCTCTGGTAATCTGGTAATTTATTTACTCAAAAATATTAAATGGATTGTTTTTTGTGTTCCAAACCCACAAATGAATTTGCAATAACTTGTATAAATTGTTCTAATACTGTCCACATGCAGTGCTGTAATAATGATCGTAATTGGATTTGCTATAACTGTACAGCTATTTTATTTCCATTCAGCAATATATTAGATGACAATGAATTTATTCATGAACTTAAATATTACTTTTGCAATCATAAAGTTAATTTTGAACATTTACAATCTTTAATTTTAGACCCTTTCGATGTTTCAATAAATAATGCAGTTAACCCTAATCCTATGTATCCCGAAAATAATGATGAATGTAATTTTGATCTTATAGATACTTTTAATTCTAAATTTAACAAGATTTCTATTAGTATTTTTCATATGAATTCTCGAAGTTTTGTTAATCATTATAATGAAATAACAGATTTCCTAAGTACGCTGGATCATAGTTTCTCTGCTTTATGTTTCTCTGAAACCTTTTTAACAATAATAAAACTGTTTTTTCTTTTTACGACATACCAGGTTATTCACTCTTGCATTCTTCTAGAACCAATAGAAGGGGAGATGGTGTTGCCATATATCTGGACCAGAATTTACAATACACAGTTCGTAATGATCTTTCTAATTTAATCTCTACAACTGCTGAATCTATTTTTATTGTAAATAAAGGCTGAACCTAAGAATATTATTTTAGGAACAGTCTATAGAGTACCGGACTTATCATTGCTTACTTTTAATTCTGATATATCATTTCTTCTAGATGTAATAAATAATGAAAATAAAATAACCTATATTGCCGGAGACTTTAACATTGACTTACTTAAGTATAGTACACATAAGCAATCCTCTGAGTTTCTTGGTAATACGTTTAATTATAATTTATATCCCCTAATCCATAGACCTACTCGAATTACAACTAAAACTTCCACCCTTATCGATAATATATTTACTAACAACATGCAAACTAAAATCTCTCCTGGCATTCTTTACTCTGACATATCTGATCACTTTCCTATCTATTCTATTGTTCATTATAATAATTTATCTCATTCTCTATCTAATAATAATATAAAATACTCTATGTCTAGGAAAATAAATGATTATACAATTTCCTCTCTAAGTAATAATCTTCCTTGTACTGTCTGGTCCGATGTTTAAAACAACGATAATCCTAATGATGCTTACAATTTATTTGCAAATAAGTTTCTAAAAATATATGACACCCACATTAAAAAAGTTAGAAAGAAAAGAAATATTCGAATGGAAAAAAAAACCTTGGATAACTAATAGCATAATAAAATCTATAGACACAAGAAACAAGTTATACAAAAGATATATTAAATCAAAAAGGGAATCTGACAAAGATAAGTATATAACTTATAGAAACAGGTTAACCAAAATATTAAAAACTTCTTGTAAAAAATATTATAATAATAAATTCAATTCATACAAGAATAATATGTTTAAAACCTGGCAAATAATTAATAGTGTTCTTGGTCGTAACAACAAACATAAAGTTCCCCGTCATACTTCCTACATGATGGATCAAAAATTACAGACTCCTATACTATTGCTAAAAAAAACTAAATGACTATTTTGTAAACATCGGACCAGATATTGCAGCAAAAATTAATATTCAAACTAATCAACATTTCTCTTGCTT
>NW_022730737.1:353653-362554 GCF_011630105.1 Anneissia japonica | reverse complement strand
CATTCCCTGATGCCCTAAAAATTGCCAAGGTAGTTCCTATTTATAAAAAAAAAGGTGATCCTCATTTATTTACTAATTACAGACCTATTTCTTTATTACCTTGTTTCTCCAAAATCCTTGAGCGCCTAATTTACAACAGATTGCTTGGGTTTTTAGATAAGCACAATATTATTCATAATCGCCAAAATGGTTTTAGAAAATTCTTTTCAACTGATTTTGCTATTATTGATATATATGATCAAATTGCCAAAGCAATTGGTAATAATTATTTCACAGCTGATATTTTTCTTAATTTGAGCAAGGCCTTTGACACTATTGATCATAGCATTTTACTAAACAAACTTGAACGTTATGGTGTCAGAGGCCTTGCTCTCAATCTATTTAGAAGCTACCTTGGCAATCGACAACAATTTGTTTCAGTTGACTCTTATAATTCTCCCCTTTCTAAAATCAACTGTGGTGTTTCACAGGGGTCAATACTTGGTCCTTTATTATTTTTAATTTATATTAATGATCTCCCAAATTGTTCATCATTATTAGGTTTTGTTCTGTTTGCTGACTACACCAATCTTTTCTATTCAAACAAAAACTTACCAGAACTTTTAAAAATTACTAACACTGAATTAAGCAAAGTATCCAACTGGTTTAAATTAAATAAATTATCATTGAACGTTAATAAAACTAATTTTATTCTTTTTAATCACAAAACAAAACAAGACCATAATCATGTTTTAAAAATAGATAATAATATTATTAACCAGGTCAGTGGAACAAAATTTCTCGGTGTAACATTAGATTCCAAGCTTTCCTGGCAACCTCATCGTAACAAAATTTTTAATATTATTTCTAGAAATACTGGTGTCATGAATAATATGATTTTCCCCCACATATACTTTTATCATTATACAATACCTTAGTCCTACCCTATATTAACTATTGTAATCTCTCGTGGGCCACCACAGTTGATAAACATACATACCTATGCCCCTGGACAAGTCTTGAGACCACTAGTATTGATAAGCATTTTTAAATTACAAAAATGTGCTCTCAGGATTTGTTCAGGGTCAAGTCGTACTACACACACTAAACCTTTATTTCATAAATATAATACACTTAATATATTTGATCTAAACAAACTACAAACCTAGGAATCTGTCTCTTATACACATAATTTTATGTATCGATTTATAAGTAATACACTCCCAATCCATATTACCCTATTATTCCCAACCCAACAGTCTGAAATTCATAACTATCCAACCAGGTTTTCAAAAAACAATATTACAACAGAAAATGTATATCTTCTCTTTAAAAAAAAATCAGTATTTTATAATGGACCTAAGTTATGGAATTCTCTTGACCCCTTTTTTAAATCTTTACCCAGTTTTTCTTCTTTTAAACTTAATATCAAACGATATCTGGTCTCGATGTATGGTAATTATGCCTTCTAACTTATGTATTAAAATAGAAACCAGATTACCTGTTTATGTTTTCAGTTTTTGTATTTTATTTTTATTTTAATGGTGGCCACATCCTAAAGTTTTTCTTAAACTTATTGTGGTCTCCATCCACATAGATTTTTTGAATATGTTTGATCATGTATATGTTTTTTTTTTGTTCATTATGTGAAAAATAAATAAATCAAATAAATAATAATAATATATTGTATTGACCCATTTACAAAAGGAGTCACCAAAATTGAATTTTTTCAGTACTCCCGAACATAAATTCCCTATTCACCGAGTCAAAGGCCTTTCTAAAGTCAAGAGCTAAAATTGCACCTTCTAATTCTTTTTTATTGAAATTGCCTGATGATCCGTTAGGATGGCTGGCCTTATATCACATGATTGTACTTTGTCGTGGTGATGTGTTGATGAGGAATCTTACTTTAAGAGTGTCAATTCCGGCTATCTAGGGGCGCTATTTCTTCGCATGGTTTATTTTTATTTTTTGTTTATTTAACTTTAACTGGATATAAAAAAACACTAGAATGGGAGACCGGGTGAGCAAGCACATCTACAGAACCGTTTTACCGGCGGAGATAGATCAATTAAAACTATGAAAATAAATATAATTTGCTTAAAATTAAAGATTTGTGTCCAATTTGCTTATGACAAATTAAAAATTTTAATAGAAAATGTTCATAATCTAACAACAGCCAGAAAAACAAAAACAATGAATCCCACGAAGCCCATGTGCAGATTTTATCAGGAAGAAAATTAGATTTTAATTTAGTATTATAAAATTCAAGAACTTTGTTGTTGAAAGATGAAAACGAAGAATCTGATCGAATTGCTAAAGGACGGCTATTCCAGATAGGCAATATTCGTTGAAAATTAAACGATTTATGGGATTTGGTTTTGCATCGCGGAACAGATAACATGAATGAATCAGAAGAAAGTCTTGGGTTAGGACATCCCTGTGAGGAATTAAAACATAGTGATCAATAGAAATATCTTAAATTTAAAAAAAAAGCTTAAAATAAAGAAATCTCTGATCTCACGCCTAAAAGACAATGGTAACAAGTCAAGGTGCATGAGGCGTGACTATAATCAATGTCGATATAGTGCAATACGAATTTGGTAGCACGTCTTTGTCTACCCCCAATACTCCTCATGTTTTTCTTGGATGTACCATTCCAACTACTTCTCATTAGTGATGAGAAGAGTGTCTTAAAAACTTTACATGAAGCATCATAACATATGGTTCGTTTAATCATCCCAAGCTTTTTATTACATTTACCAATGATTCTATTAGCATGACAATTCCAATCAAGTGTAGATGATATCAACTCCAAGATCTGTGATAAAATAATTTCTTTTGAGTGATATATCATTCAATTTATAATCAAAATTAATTTTCATTTTGATATCTTTGATGCAAATCCCAAGTAGTACTCCATGGGTAGACAGAGACAATGTCGTTTTGCAAGTTACTGCAATAAGACATTGAATTTTTTTAAACACCTTGGAATCATCAGCAAACATTGCCAGTGTAAAGTGGTATGGGGCCTTGAGGAACTCCAGAGACAACGGGAAGCCAATCTGAGTTACCCTGCTGTAACCATCCTTTGATAACGATTCTAAGATAAGAATTATACCAACCCAATAAAATCGAATTAAAACCAAAAGATTGTAATTTGTAAACAAGAAGTTTAAGGGAGACAACGTCTGAAGCTTTAGAAAAATTTTAATAAAGCATGTCAACCTGCCCAATTTTGTCTAGCACGGAACTAATTACTTGAAAGACAGTAAGAAGTTGAGTTGTGTGTCACTGGACTGATCTTTTATAAACCCATGTTGCAGTTGATAAATATCATCACGAAAAATTGGTAAAATAACATAAAATATAGCTCTTTCCATAATAACATTGACACATACACAAACAAGCGACACTTTGGATACGATGTTTTTTTCAGATTTTTTAAAAACTGGAACGAGATTTAGCCATTCTAGGGGAATTTTTTGAGATCTAAGAGAGAAATTAATAGTATATAAAAGTGTGTGTCCTTGTGTCCTTGATTTTTATTTTTTTTACACTAAGCCGATTAATACAATTTTTTCACTGAAATGATCTAAATTATACTGGTCAAGTAATAGGCTATGTGTTGTTTTGTCAATGTTTTATCACACATATGAGCCATTATGTCTTTCTCAATACCTATATGTTATTATTATTTTGTATCGATATAATTTCCAATTATTTCACAATTATCTGAGAAATACAATCTGGTCAATACAATATCACATGCATAGTAATAAAATTATGAACGTCACACATGACCGTGTGAGTCAACCACTTTTGTAGCATAAGGGAGGAGCAATTCTTCATAATATTTACTTTGTGACAAAACAGAATTTAAAAAAAAATTGTTAAGCAAAGTTGCTTTGTCTTTTCCATTTGAAAAGTTAATATTCGTAACAACATTGACAATGATTTGTTTGTTTGTTTGTTTGGTTTTTTTTTTGTTTTTTTTATTGTTCTAGAAATGACCAGAACCTTCTAGGATTATTTGCAATAGAAGACTCAAGATTATTAATGTACTGTTTATGCTTATAGGCCAATAAGTTTTTATATCGATTGCGCAGTTTTTGAAAAATAGACCAGTGCTCAGTAGAGTTGGACTTTTTAGCTCGTTTCCAAGCAGATTTTTTTGTTTTTCTCATGACGAACTTGAGCATTAATCCACCCAAGATCAGAAGTATCTCTTATGCTAGTCTTAAGAATATCTGCATCTTAAACGGTAGTAAAAATATTAACAACATTAGTCCAAGAAGTATTTACATCATTAGCGTCATAAACAGGATTAAAATCAGTTTCAGTAAGAAATTACCTAACATTATAAAAATTGAATACAAATCAAGTAAAATTTTTAACTCTATTGACCTTAATATATACATCAAATTCAAGCAATTTCAATTCAATTCAATTCAATTCAAGTTTTATTGTCAAACACAGTGAGAACATGGTTTGAAATTCTTCTTGTTTGTTCACAGTTAAAATGTAAGTTAAAACAGTATCTCTTATGCTAGTCTTAAGAATATCTGCATCTTAAACGGTAGTAAAAATATTAACAACATTAGTCCAAGAAGTATTTACATCATTAGCGTCATAAACAGGATTAAAATCAGTTTCAGTAAGAAATTACCTAACATTATAAAAATTGATACGCTTAAAATTGAATACAAATCAAGTAAAATTTTTAATTCTATTGACCTTAATATATACATCAAATTCAAGCAACACATGATCAGCATGACAATTCTTGTGTGGTAGACGATCACTGGATATTCGATCCGGTTCAGAGGTAAATATCAGATCCAATATATTATCACACATTTTTCTGGAGAAGACATGGTTGACTAGGGAGAGAAAAAAAAACCTTTAAAAACATCATAAAAACCTTGTTTAAACTGACATAAATTATTCGGAACAGGATCAATACATTCCTTAAGTTTAGGCAAATTAAATCACATACAATTAAAAAAGACAAAATTAAGATAAAAAATACATGATTGCCAATAGAAATACAGACGTCTTAATTTTCTTCTTAACTTTGATGACGAACTTGGTTAATGAGATAAAAAGCGGTTTATGAGATATATTTTTTTTAATATTTAAAAACCTGGGGAAAATATAAAAAAAGGGGTAGATCGTCGGAATTTTCCAATTTCATTGACGTTTGCCTCAAACTCTCTCAGAGCAAAAAAATTTAAAAAAACAAAAAAATATTAAACAGCTAGCACAGGTTGCTATCATGATTCTAAAAGTAGCCTACATCGAATGACGCCGACATTATTGTTTTAGTTACTTTCATAATTCTGTGTAATACATGCAACAGTAATAAACAGAAAAGAGTACAAACATTTTTTTCTTCCTTTGATTGAACGTTTTAAACTATATTTAATAATCTGTTTTATATAATAACAATTAAACAATGTGTAACAAGAAATTAAAACAGACGACGAAAATATTATCTTAATTACAATATATTACGCTTATTAGTCAAATCACGATAAAATATTAAAAACTCAATTGTGCCAAAGGAAGACATTAAAATACATCACAAAACGCTACAGATACCGGAGCGGCTCGGGCTTCTCCCCCCCCCCCCCACCACTCCACCGCCGGGGCCCTTTGCGGCTCCTTTCCCCTTCGCCTGACTCGGGACTTTCAGCCCCTTTGTTACGCCACTGATCCCGCATTTATAATTTTCTTACCCCCCTTCCCCACCACCACCATACGCCCCTGTATAATTTCATATTTCAGCTCAATTAAGGGAACAATAATGACTTTTACAGTCGTTTTTATTTATCAGAGTACCTGCCTTGCGTCCACATGCTTATGTTTACGTATTTCTACATTCGCTATGAGAGTGTTGATTTGTCTAGGAGAAATATAACTAAAGGTCTTGAAAAATCATTCCTGGACGTTAGACCTATTTACTTCTGGGTCTAGGCCTAATGATAAATTTCCGTAGTATTTTTGTATATTTAGTATTTGGACAAGCTTCTTTTAGTTGTCATAAATTAATTGTTCTGATTTATCGAAAAGGATCGCGACGTTTAACATGCGAGTGGGTAAGCGAGCAAAGCGATCACTCCTTCTAGTTATTTGGTAATTTTCGTATTAAAGTGACACTTTTAAACCTCCTATAAGGTGCGGCACTATAGACTTTTTACCATAGAATGTATAATGGCGTTAAAGAAGTATCGTCCCATAAAAAATACTAACAAAATCATTAAAAATTGTCTAAATTAACTGCTCATTTGAAGTTGAAGTTTAATTTTCAACTTTAATTTAGAAATTAGTGTATTTAAAAATTGTTTACCCATAATTTTATAGGGAAAAATTATATTGTATCGGAGGGGGTATTAAGGTATTAGTCTAATACCCTAAAAAATTCAAAAATATGTTCTGTTTCTACATAATAGCGAAAATAGCGAAATTTAGTATTATTACGTAGATTTTACAATATATGTTACCTGGTTTGCGTTCCATAGAAAGGGTATTAGAATGCCGCCCTCAATTACCCTATTATTCAATAAACAATATAATGAGGTACGCGTACCAGAGAAATCCTGTTAATCATTATGAAGATAGGCTGTAGGGTATTAATAATTCCCAGAAGTACGAGACGTTGATGGTGTTATATATTCAAATACTTTATGTCCTTGCAATTGTAAGATAGGATCTCAGTGCAGTACGTTGGCTTAATCAGTAAGCAATTAATTTCTGTTGTATAAAATTCATTATAAATTTAATCAGTTAGCTTTGAATATTGGCGTATTAGGCCCATAAAAAAATTATTAGTTTATCACCCGCTCCCTCATCACTTTTGGGGAAAATCTGATTTTTTTTTTTCAATCAACATATCGTTTTATTTCAAACGGTCCTTTTTCCATCTTTTTTCACTTGAAAAGCTCAAGATTTCTTGCAAATATGTTTACTGGTACAACAAAAACTTCTTTTTTAATATAAATTTGATTCCATTCTTATGACTTTTTATATATGTGTCCCTAACCATTGATTTAATTGGTAAAATGAGGGCAGGGTTAACAAAAAAAATAACCTCCCCCCACCCCTCATCAGTTTTTATTCTTTGATAGGGTGATAAACTAATAATTTTTTTGCCAGGGGCTTTGGCCAAAAGCCTAGGCTAGTTAGACCAGGGGCCTAGTCCATGCCGATTGAAAATAGGCCTGGTGCACAAAAAATACTAGGTTAGGTAGGCCAGGGCTTGGGAGATATGGCGCAGTTGGACTATTTTAAACACAGAATCGTTTCTATTGTTTTTTCGACTTTTAGATAAGCTCTACAATGGCGGATCCTGTTTGCTGGAGGGGAGAGGGTAAGGTGTGTGAAGACTATGCAGCAATCAAATAAATCAGTACCCACTAATGTGTATGAATCATTTAGCTAAGTGATATAAATAGTGGGGAACTCTCCTTTACGTTATCCTGGAAACACATGCATCTGCCCCTGTTCTGACGCTACTACTAGTGACTAAATGACCTTACATTATATATATATATATATATATATATATATATATATATATATATACAAAGAAGGCAAGAACCCGAGAAGATAAGAAAAATCAATCTTGTGGAGGGACAGCCTGAAATAAGAGGGGGAAATGAGATTAACAAAAGAGACAAAAAGACAAAACAGGACAGAAAGGGACAAAAAAGAATACATTCAAAACAAGTCGAAGACAGACCGACAGACCGCGCGAAAGGTAGCAACCAAGTGGAGATGGAGGAGATTGAATAAAATGTTAACAATTAGTAGTCAGAAGTTAAGAGTTTTTTGAATTGGATAGTAAAAATTTTAATGGAAACTGCATTTATCAAGTATGAGGGTAACGAGTTTCAAAGTTTGGGGCCCGAAAATCTGATGTTGTGCTGGAAGTAATTGGTTCTATGATTGGGTATACGGATATTAGCGCAGTTACGTGTGCTGTAATTGTGAAAGGAATAATTGGATTTAAAAGTGTTACAGAAGTGACAAGGTAAGAGACCATGGTAGGAGGAGTACATAAAAAGACCTTGCTGAAGGTAATTAATGTCAGCGAGTTTAAGAAAATTGAGATTTTAAAATAAAGAAGAAGAATGAGACCATGGTGGAACGCCAGATATAATCCTGATAGCCTTCTTTTGAATGATTTGAAGTTTGCTTAAGTTGGATGAGTAGGTGTTACCCCAAACAATGTTGCAGTAGCTCAGATAGGGGAGAATGAGAGAGCAATAAAGAATACGAAGAACATTGCGGGGAACAAAAGAGGATAACCTAAAAATGATACCAAGGCTTTTGAATACTTTATTTTAAATTTGGGAGATTTGTTTTTTCCAATTTAATGCACTGTCAAGATAAACTCCTAGGAACTTGGCAAATTCGATATTGGGAATTTCGTGATTATCAATATAGATTTTGAAATTCGAAGGATCGAAAGTTTGTGATTTTTGGGGACTTCGAAACAGAATGAAGCTACACTTCTCGTGATTAATTGAAAGTTTGTTGGCAGCAAAGTATTGGGAAGTGGGAATTAAATTAGAGTTAACAATGTTGAATAAAGAATGGATATTTTTGTTAGAATATAGGATAGTGGTGTCATCAGCATAACGAAAAAAAGAAAGAAGGTTGGAAGACAAGTGAACATCATTAATATATAAAAGGAACAGAAGAAGGCCCAATAGGGATCCCTGGGGGACACCACAAGTAATCTGGCGAAAGTTGGAGATAGTGTTGAGATATTTAGTGCATTGTGAGCGATTAGAGAGGTAACTTCGAAAAAGATTAAGAGCGGGACCACGAATACCATAGTGAGAAAGTTTATATAAAAGGATGTTATGGTCAATAGTATCAAATGCTTTGGAAAGGTCAATAAAAATTCCTATA
>NW_022730737.1:350647-353629 GCF_011630105.1 Anneissia japonica | reverse complement strand
TTGGAGAGGTCAGTAAGGGCAATGGATGTATTGTAGCCTTTTCTGAACCCAAATTGTCTGTCATAAAGTATATTAAATTTAGTAATAAATTTGAGTGTTTTATCATAGATTATTTTTTCAAGGGCTTTTTGAGAAGACTGATAAGATTGAGATTGGGCGATAATTTGAAAGGTCAGATTTGGATCCAGATTTAAAAATCGGTGTAACACGGGCTAGCTTCATTCTGTTAGGAAAAACCCCCTTGGAAATCGAGAGGTTAAAAATATGACATAGTGGTTGACAGATGAAGTTGGCAACATATCTGATGACTTTGGTATGGAAATTATCAATACCGGGTGATTTATTAACTTTAAATGAGTTTAATATACAGGCCACTTCAGATTCATTAACAGGGGTAAGAAAAATAGAATTAGGTGTAGGGTTGGGTAAGAATTCCTTAAAGGATTTGTTAACTTGGGGAATTTCAACGAAGTAGTCATTAAATGCAGATGCAATTGTTGTGGGATCGTTAGTTTGTTCACCGTTACAATTGAAATAGGGATTTGTTTGGTTATTGGGGTTTGGTTTTTTTATCAGCAGATTTATAGTATTCCAAGTAGACTTGATATCATTTTTGTGTTTGAGAAATAAATTTTTGTAGTAGGTAGCTTTGGTAATTTTAATAAGTTAATTTAATTTATTGCGAAATTGTTTGTATTTGGTTTCATTTTTGGTAGATGGGCAATGAAGGAATTTTGCATAAAGTTTTTGCTTATATTTAATAGAGTTGAGAAGGCCGTTGGACATCCATGGTTTTAGCTTATGTGATTTTTTTTTTTTACATTTTTGAATGGGAAATTCTCTTCATAGAGTTTTTTGAATATGTTTTCAAAATTATTATAGGCTTCATCGGGGTCTTGCACATCAAGGACTTCAGACCACTGTTGGTTACAAATATGTTGGCGAAAATTCTCTAAAGTTAAGGGATTAATATTTCTAAATCTAAAGTTAATGGATTAATATTTCTAAATCTAGGTATTACTTCCCTATCTGAGCCAACTGCACCATTGGAAGGGTGAGCAATATTCGATAGATAGGATATGTTAAAAACAGGGAGATGATCACTTATGTCACTGTATAATAAACCACTGAGGTTAGGGCAATCAAACATGTTGGTAATAATATTGTCCAGCAGGCTAAAAGAAGTATTTGTAATACGGGATGGTCTATGAATAAGGGGGAGATAATGATTACTAAAGAAGGAATTAACAAAACAATGGGCATCGTTGCTAGATTCATGTTTAAGTATATCGATGTTAAAGTCCCCAAGAATATACGCATATTTATTTTCACAAGACAGTTTTGCCATAACACTATCAAACTGATCAATAAATTTAGTAGAGTCAAGGGATGGAGCTCGATAAAGGGTGCCAACAATAATATTTTTGTGATTTGGTTGAATGATTTCGATAAAAATGGACTCAAAAATATCAGGATTAAGGTTGAGATCTGGGAAGTTGGACTAGTGGATTATCGTCTTTGAGCCAAGTCTCACTAATTGATATTATGTCAAAAGGAAAATTAAGGGACGTCAAAAGCTGTTTAATTTGGTCAATGTTTTTTAGAAGACTTCTAGAATTAAAATGTATTGTGGAAAAACTGTTTCTTTTGGTATTATTGACTAAAGACGAGAACTGGCTCGGATAATAATATTCGGAAGTACTAAGTTGGTTATTAAAAAATTGAGAATCGGGGTCAAACTCGGATGTAAATTGATCATGAGACTCTTCAGAGGGGGAAAAATATATATATTGTTAGGTCATGCCTAATACATGTATTTTACTATAACATAATGTTGAATACTGTTATGTTATTTTTACTATATACTTTGTACTAGTTTATTCTGTATTATCCATATTGTAGAGTGCATGTAGAAAGTTCGTCCTAAAGTGCCCCTCATAAATGTTGTTGTCCGAATCACCTGATGGGTAATATTGCAAATAAGGTTAAGGGACTGTTGAATCCGAGTTGTGTGATGATGTCATCTACAACATCATCCTTAAGGAGATGATGTCATTCCCAAATTCATCTTAAAGTTAGTAAATTCATCTTAAAGTTATGTGGTGATGTCATAATAATCTGCCCCACATATCCTGTTCATAAATGTATGAAATGGGGTACAATCCTATCATTTAGTTAGTCCAAAAGTTCTAAAGTTACCATTACAAGTCTGCTATCTGCCGTAGTTCATTATTTATTTATTTTTTATTTTTATTTATTTTTATTTAAAATATCTTTAGGCAGGATAACATATACAGGCGAGATCTTACCACTGTTTTACAATATGGTCCTGCAAACACATATTACAATAACAACAACAAAAGTAACCATCACAGTACAACAAAATAAACAACAGTTAAAACTTTGGTCAGTTAAAACTTTGGTAGAAAACTATCCCCGCCGGACACCAACCCGGTACTTCTGAGTCAAGGTTTCGGGGCCAGGAATTACAGCTCAAGGTTATGCTTAACTACAACTTAACTACAATATGGTAAAACGTATCCCATTAAGTTTATCTATAGACCTTGCCGGTCTCGGACACCAGTCTTTAATCCAACTTACTTAGCCGTGGGTTCAGCTAATTCTGTAAGTTTTCGAGTATCTTGAAGTATTTAATTGTGTTTTACCACCATCATTTTTGTTCTCTTTTATAATAATGTATCTACTTGTATGATTTTATTAATAAATGTACATATTGTATAATACTAAGCTTTTGTGTTTCCTATTCTCTGTTTGTGCTCTGCATGTAACAGTCATTTAAAGTGCTAACATTCCAGAGCTAAATATCTCCAAAAATGGATCTAAATGAAACTTTTCTTAATATTTTGTCATGGTCCAATGAAGAAAAAAAATATTTCAACATCACTTCTCATTATGGCAATGAGAAAAAGCCCATACGTTCTGTTCTACAAACAGACATAGTATGTCTTGTTGTAACTGGTT
>NW_022730737.1:299230-350082 GCF_011630105.1 Anneissia japonica | reverse complement strand
ATATATAAATGAATATAAAGTTGTCAGTTCAGGCAACGTATAGTGCTCGATGCTATGCAGAGCGGTATAATAATAATA
Source organism: Anneissia japonica (assembly GCF_011630105.1). Taxonomy (NCBI): domain Eukaryota; kingdom Metazoa; phylum Echinodermata; class Crinoidea; order Comatulida; family Comatulidae; genus Anneissia; species Anneissia japonica. The sequence goes on along the minus strand of NW_022730737.1, from coordinate 350,004 downwards.
GTAATAATAATAATATACTGTTCTCCAACAACTCAACATGGATCAAGAAAAATTCAGACGATATGTTCGACGTCACCATGGGGAGTTTTGTTTGATATATGTGAGATATGATATTTGAGATATGTGAACTCGTTGGAGCTTACATCCTTTCCCACCTCGCCAAAAAGCTCGGGAAAAAAAATTCGATTTCTAGATGGCAGGAAATGAGCTTTCTCAACTTCTCTTTCTCAACTCACGAGAAGTAATACAAGCATGTACACAAATTCCCCCCATTTTATGTGGATGCAGTTGCTTTTCAGCTATTTGGTTAATTCTATATCTGTCAGATTTCCACACAACTCATTATGGTTTAACAGTGTCTATCAGGATTCTTCAAATCAATGACCAACTATGATAGCTCATAAAGCTTGGATGAGTTCTGCGGATGAACCGATATTTTACTGCAGATTCGGACCAATGTTGGGCAGGAGAATTCACACAGATCATCATTGGAATCTATAAATTTGCAATATAACAATGTTAGATTCCTCCATTAGTGGCAGGTGACAGATTTACTACTAGAATTAGAGGAAGATTCTGATGGTGGAATGGGCTATGATGTTTATGAATTAAAAGACATGGCATGACATTGAAAAACTAAAAAGAGGACATAACTAAGACATAGGTATCGAAGTGGAGTTTCCAACTAGATATGGACAAAATAAGAAAAATTTGGGAAGATATGTATGTATATTATAAAATATACAGTATGTTATCAGAATGTATAAAGATATTTTAAGTCAAGAAAGAAAACCATTGTACAATGCTTCATATAAAGTAAAAACAGATGGCTGGATGCAAAAATTAAAGAAATTTGCGAAGATATATTGATCAAATCTTAAGTACCTAAACTAATGTTTAGTCTCAGTCTATATAGTGATTGTTACCATAGTGAAGACACTGTATTTTTCTACACCACTTTTCATGATTTGTTTAATCATAAATGTATGTGGAATTATTTTGAGATGTATTATAACTGAATTTCATTCTATGATATTAATAATATTATTACATTTTAATTTTTATTATACATTAAAATGTGCATAGAAATGGTTGTTATGGTAATGACGTTTTGTTCTACCCACCACTGCATAAATTTCCAAACTGATTTTATATGGAAATTAAAAAATGCAATATATGAAATTATATTTGAAATTTATTATTCATTAATGTTCACCTATGATATTTAATTTTTATATATTTTAGTGATAATGATTCACTGTTGGTCTGATGAAATGAAGTAAATATTAATAAACATTTAATAAGCATTTTTCATTAAACTTAAAGTTTTCATTAAGTTTGCTAGCAATGGTTGCTATGGTGATTACCTATTTTTAACACCATTATGTACAATATCTTTTCAACAAAGACTGTGTGTTATTTTTTAAAAAAGTGAAGCCGAATAAACAATTCTAGTGATTTTTATTAGTTGCTATGGCGATAACAATCCATATTGTATTCACATTAAGATGTTATCTTTCATTTATGTTATTTTACAATATTAAATATTTACAAACATCTCTCACTTAACCTTCAATTATATCAATAAATTTCAGGTTTTCATTTTATTAATTTACAAAAAAAAAAGGATATTTTAATTAGCAACAGTTGCTATGGTGATGACCTTGCTTTCATACTACATTTAATAAGCATTTTTCATTAAACTTAAAGTTTTCATTAAGTTTGCTAGCAATGGTTGCTATGGTGATTACCTATTTTTAACACCATTATGTACAATATCTTTTCAACAAAGACCGTGTGTTATTTTTAAAAAAAGTGAAGCCGAATAAACAATTCTAGTGATTTTTATTAGTTGCTATGGCGATAACAATCCATATTGTATTCACATTAAGATGTTATCTTTCATTTATGTTATTTTACAATATTAAATATTTACAAACATCTCTCACTTAACCTTCAATTATATCAATAAATTTCAGGTTTTCATTTTATTAATTTACAAAAAAAAAGGATATTTTAATTAGCAACAGTTGCTATGGTGATGACCTTGCTTTCATACTAAATTGTGTTATCTTAAGATATTTAATGAACATTTTTTCATAAATCGTATACTAATTTATTACTAAACTTTATGTCTTCATTATATACTTATTTTATGTAAAAATAGGAAATTTAAATTTGCATAGCAACAGTTGCTATATTGATGACCTTGTATTTTATACATCAATGTGTTAACTTTGTTCAATAAGAGACGTTTATTATATTGTATTTCATGATTTTTGCTTGGTCGATGACAACTGTACAGCAATTCTGCTGGTTTTGCTTCGTGCTAAAGGTCGGAAAAAGAAAAAGAGGAGTAGGACAAGGCATAGACAAATACTGTATGTAAAAAGAGTAAAGTTGGGAATATAGGCCTATCTTATGATATTCATATTAGAAGAGGGTGCTTATTCAAACGGGGCGCTTATTCGCACGAGTACGGTATTGTTTAATAATTGTATTCACAAGGAGAGGTTCTGACTACAGTTGGAAAGATCATATTCTTTATCGATTGGTGGCGCCCCTAGTAATAGTGCGCCATCAAGAAAGGGTAGCTCTAGCCTCGATTTGAAAGTGGTGATGTCGGACAAAATTCCCAGAGATCAATGAAAAATATCAAAGATATTTTAATTTAAAACTTACATTCATTCATAGTAAATATTACAACAACAAGTAGGTAGAATAATGTCTAAGGCACCAGATACATTGTTGCTAATTTCGCCACCGACAGAATTACGATTTAGAGGTAAGTTGATAGTTTGACCTAGATAACACGATAGCATGAACCGATTTCTCTTGCGTAGGCTACCCACCCGTATGCTAGTTCTACGAAGCCTAGCTAGCTGATCGAGCAATCATCAGCTTGCGGCCTTTCCTTGTGAGGTGTGGTTTGAAATTATTAAGTAGCAGTCATGGCATAGTTTTTGTTTGTTGACCGCGTGTCTTGGTCCACAGTCAATGTAAAATAAAATGAAAAAATGTGATGCATCAAAGGGTGCAGTGGTGCACAAAACAAGGTTATTTAATAACAAAAAAAGTTTTTGGCTAGGCCCTAGGCTAGCCTAGCCTAGGCCTAGATGCCCTAGCCTATATCTATTATCCATCGAACTACCTAGGCTATGCCAGGCCTTGGTAAGGGAGGCCCTGTTCAGTGTTAGGGCACAGGTGACTAGCTAGGGTAGTTAGGCTTACTACTAATAACATGATGAATTATCCAAAGATAGGCCTAGCCTAGCATATTTTTATTTTATATTTATTTATTTATTTTTTTTTTTTTAAGTCATTAAACATTATAATATTATTATACTAGGCTAGGGTAAGTCACTTATTTTCGACCTGCTTAATTTTTGACCACCCCATTTCTGCACTCCCAGAATTATAATGATTTTTAAATTTATGTCAGTGAAAAGGATGTCGTTTTATGATGTAAAAAGTGTGAAGCACAGACTGACCCTCAAACAAAAACTGTCTGCAAAAAACAACTTTTTTTCAAATTATGAATTCATAGTTTTTTTTTATGAAATATGATATTCCAAAAGAAGACTAAGAATATGGTGTCATATTGTACATCTAAAATTAATAAATTTAGCATGGAAAAATCTATCCCATGTTTACTTTTATTCAAAAGAAAATTTAATTCTAAAACCATTGAGTTTTAAACATGGCCACAGTCACATGACTTGCCGTAGCAAATAGGAAATGAAAGAGGTTAGGTTATAGCAGTGGTTTCACCAGAAAATTGCCAACAGGGGATAGACATGTCCAACAGAGGTGTCCGAGGCAAGGGGCAGACTTTTTTTTGGCTTAGTATGGTCCAAAATGTGCTTTTAGACCACAATATTAGGGATTGGCAGTCAAAATAATGTTATTTGGATAGGCAAATTATTATTTTTTTCCAAGCCTGTCCTACAGGGTTGCATATTTTTGCGCAGAGGATCTATTCCCTGTGCAGGCCTTGCTATATAGTCTGGCACTACAAGTCTACCAAAATTAAATCTAAGTGTTGAAATACTGAAATTTTGCACAAATTGCACTACACTTTTAATTGCTTATCTGTGTCTCTGAATATACTCACTACTACTGTAATAGCGCCCCCTTATTATGGTTTTGACGACAATCATGAATTTGTAAAATTTCATTCCTGGTGTATCAAAGTCTTCTAATTAGTAAATTTGTCTTGAATAATAAGTTCAACATGATTACTATCAAATTAGTTAACACCCTTAATTTTTGAAATACAAAGGTAGATCTTGTACTAAATTTGGGTACTGGCTATGATTCAACAAAAACTGGGGCTTCTTTGTCTACACGGCTCATTTTGTGGGTAAAGCCTAGTTGCCTTAAAATCGCTACACTGTCTCTACAGTTTTTTCACTGTAATCGTTGTACTGAAATCGGAAAGGCTGTCCGCTTCGACCAACCCAATCAGCATCCCCGAAAGCTGTCAGCAATAGCGTTTACTTTACATCCCACTTCCAATAATCTCCCCAAAGCTCTCAGTTTGGCATACTGTATTGAAGGGTGAACTAGAAACTTTCACGTATACAATATTCAGCATCCTGATTTTGCATCTTATTCAAACACTATGTGTATTGATTGTCAAACACCGACATTGTTTATAATGCTGTAGCCTTGGCCTTCCGAAGTGTACTCACCCTAGGCTTCCATTATCCATGAATTAGAAGTGAAATTGCTAGAGGCTGAATGCTGATATTAGTGGAGAAATAAATCCCAGCACATAATCATTTCATCCAAGAGCAAGTTTCTTATAAAGTCTTGGCTGTGGTAGCCTGTAGCTAGGTTTTAGTCAAGGCATGAGGGCTTCCTTGGAGTATCATAAAGATCTAACTGTATTTCCAAGCTTTTCTGAATCACTGCTATCTCCAGCACCATTTCAAATGCATTGTTAATAGTATGTTTTTCCATATTTGACCATTGAGGCTTGCACAGTGAACAAATATAATTTTGAAACAGTGGCAGAGGAATAATGGCAATTTAGTCAGGTTAAACTTCTAAAATGTTTTTAGCTTTGGTAGTGATAAGTTTTGTTAAAAATAACTTTGAATTTTTTTATTTGAATTCTTGAACCTTGTTTAAATTGTATAATATTCATAATAGTGGATATTAAATACTTTATTTTCGGTTGCAGGTCCATTCACGGATGTAGTTACCTCAGAATTACACCTGAAGAACCCGACAAAGGATAAAATATGTTTCAAAATCAAAACCACAGCCCCTAGAAGATACTGTGTGAGGCCTAACAGCGGTGTACTGGGAGCTGAAGATGATATTACAGTCAGTGGTATGTGTATCAAGACAATTAGACTGAAAAGACTATTTTGTAGAATTGCTTTGATTTCTATGCAGTCTGTAAACCAAAGAACTAAAAATGGTGCACTTGTCTCATTGCTTGCTTTACGTAGGTCATACATTTTTTTTTAAACAAGATCCTTTCAGAAAATTGATCAACAGGCTGCTATTTGTTTTGGAGGAAGACAAAACTTTAACCACTGATCTACAGTCACTTCAGTCTTATAATCATAGCCAATTACATTACATACAGTAGCATAGTTTTTTTTCTTTTATACACTATATATTAGCCCACCTTCTTCAACAGAAAATTGTCAATTTTTGGGGTGGGCTTAACTGTATACCTGAGGATTCCCATTTTTAAGAAAATTACTATAATGATATAATTTTTGAAACTGATAGCATGCCATATAATTTGTTGACGTCCACTCAAAAGGCAAGTTTTTAAAACTACCTTGATAGAAATCGTTAGTTTTCTCTGTAAAAGTCAGCCAAGCTAGCTGGGGAGGCCTTGGTATGTAAAATTTGCCATAAAGTATGGGGTGGGGTTATAAACGAGGAACTATGATAAAGAAAGTAGCTCAAAAGTTCTGTGCTTCTCCATTCACCAAAAGTTTACTTTTAATAGCAATGGCTATTTGAAATGTTCACCGTAGCCAAAGACAAAGAAACAATCAAATATCACATAATAGAATTTTGAATGATCTTCCAAATGAGGTGAGACTTTTTTAATACCTTGTTTCAAAAACTTATTTTTTTAAAGATTGTCAGAGTAGGGTGGAAAAAATTGAAGTAAAATTTGTCTTTGCTAAAAAAATCAAGATGGAGAAGAATATAAAAATAAAAATGTTACTTGTGAATGTAAACAGTGTAGTAATGGGATGGTTAAATGCTTTAAATTTGTATAATTAGGGAGAAATATACATCTTATTTTTAAAGATTTCAAGACAGCAGTGGGTGTAATAATAATAGAGAAACTTTTACTTTTTCTTTAATTTCAATTTTTTTTGTGGCTGCAAGTGTGCTAATTAGCCAAAAATAAAAAGTTATTTTTATTCGAAGGGTTCACTGAAAATGTAAAAAAAAAAGTCTCGCCTAATAAAAAGCAATTAACTTTATAATCAAATAACATGTTTATGTTCTAAATTCCTATTATAACTTTAACATTGTCTTCTTTTAGACTTTGTGCGTATGCTATTTACTTCCTACTTTGATGTACAGTATTTTTTTTTTCTTTTCTTTTTCATAAATGCACAACTTGAAATTCAGTCCTTGATTAGTGAAAATACCTGCAGTATAAAAAATACATAAATTAAATACATAAAAGCAAATAAAAAATTATATTAAAGCAATTAAAATATATTTAAGCATTTAGTAAGTTTTTTTTATTTATACACAAAACTGTATTAACACTGGTATTAAAATATAGATTTAACATTTCTACATAAATTGAAACAATGGCTTTTGACTGATACCAAAGACTTTAAACAAGCAAGTTGAACTCAGGTGTTATCCAATGATTGCTGTGAGTGCAAGTCATTGATAGCTATCTCAGATAAGCTTTGAATCATTGATTGGGCAATATTACAGTTTTGTATGCAAAGGCTGTGTCTGGGATCATGGTAAACCTTTCAACATCTGCAGCAATCCATACATAAGCAGCAGACAGGGCAACTTGAGGCCTGAATGAAGCTGTAAAGTCAACTAAAAATATTAAGTGTTCCATAAATGTAGGGGCTAGAGGAAGGGTGATCACTTACAGATACTGTATTAGTTTATATCTTCATAATTTTTTACTTGGAAATTTTGGATAAGTGCATAAACTAGGTTTACTGTATGGCAGGGGTGTGTGCATAAACATGGATAGGAGGGCCAAAGTAAATTTTTTATAAACACTGTGGGCTGAACCCAAACTTTGACAGTACAACATGCACTGTTATACTGTACTGTATACCACTTTATGCTCCGTTTTAATAAATACTGATAGTATCGGGCTGTAAAAACAAGAGGTTTTCTAGCCAAAGGTGGTAGGCGGACCACACATTTAGGGTTGTCTCATGCAGCAACAAAATTGCTATCAGGACGCATTTGTTAACCTATTGTAAGAATTAAAGACATGCTCTAATGTTATTGTAGCTGTTACAATTTTTTCATCACATTTTTGATGTTTATTAAATGATGTATCAGGTGAAAAGTTTCTGTTAGAGAACCTTTCTTAAAATTGTTGCTGTAGTATCATCATGATTATAATTAATACCGTTTGTTTAAAATGTACAATTTTGTATGATTACAGTGATGCTGCAACCATTTGATTATGATCCCCAAGAGAAGAACAAGCATAAGTTTATGGTACAAGCAATGGTGGCGCCACAAGGCGAATTTGATCAAGAAGCGGTTGTAAGTACACATTTTGTTAACAGCTGACCTTTAGATACCATTTTGGCCTTTTGCCTTTGACCTAGGTCAAGCCTTTCAACATGTGTAAGGTGTGTCAGTTGTTCAATACTCTGATAGAGAACGCTAATTGTTTGCCTTGTGTGATAAAATTAAATTCAAGTTTGTCAGTCCATAACTTCAGAAGTCATCATCTATGACTGTAGACCTAATTGCTCTAGTAAGCCAAACTCCTCCAGTTAAATGAAGCAATTGCACCATTTGCAAATTATTTTATCCACATTGAAGAACATTAAAGAAAGACACGTACTGAGTATACTAGGCCTTGGTGTGATGCAATATCGATGCATTATAAGGCCTATAAGAATGGTTGGTTTCCATTGATGTGTATAGTACTATTAGAATCCTCTTTGTAGCAAGGACTGTAAGTAGAGTATGATGGACGAGACAATCTTAATATCCCCTAATCTTTTGAATTTTGTTTTGGCCTCTTTAACATGCATGTATTGTAAGCCTGTTGTGTACACTGGGCTGAAGTTAGACTTGATTCTAGCCATAAGTGAGTTCAAGGAAGGGGGTTTGCTAGCCCGGTTTCCCTCTAAATTAAAAAAATTACATACTACAGTCTGTAAATGCTACTTCCGGCCATAGACGTAAAATTTTTGTACCTCGACCTCAACCATTTGAGTCTGAATTGCAGTTGTGTGGACCCTCCATCTGTAAAATTGCCTTTCTGGGCCCTCTATATTGAATTCCTGGATCCGCTTTACTAGCAAACTAACACGCAGCTAGAAATACTGTAGTATTCAAACCCATGCTGAAGATAGCAACACCCCTGCCATCCACTCAACTTACCCAGTGTTTCCATATCAACAAAGCCTTTTCAATACTTTATAGAACCAGTGTTTCTAATGTAGTTTATAGTATTTTGCCATTACCTGCGTATTTACTATGCACTTAATATTTCTGAAAGAATGTGACTAGCCGAAATGGTAACTATCTCAGTCACCTTCCTTAATTGCAAATTTATCTCAGAGAGTTCATTATGTGTAGTGTATTTACATGATGCCAGATAGCAAGTTCAATCCTGTAATATTGCATCATAAATGTTGCTATTAAGAATGAATAGTGGTAACCCTTGTTCTATTGACAATTGACATTATGATCGGCTTGCCTAAAATTTTCAGTACTGTATATTATGTACTGTATACTGTAGCTTCATTATTAACAAAAGTTGATTTTGAGTCCTTGAAAACAAGGAAACCTACTAACACAAAAAATAATGTTTTTACTGTATATAATTTTGATTTTTAGATAATGTGATCTGGAGAGTGGGTCTTGGTTAAAAATATTATTTTTTATGTCTATAATGATAATTTTATACATCACATATTTACCTTCTGCATTAACAGTTTATTTTCTATTTGGGTTTGACGGAAATAAAATAAATTATCAAGTTCAAGCAAAAGAGATCCATCAAATACCGTAAATCCATTCAAGTACCTTGAATTTTTTGGATGGGCTTCTTTTTGAATCTACTTTTGCAAAGTAAAGAGGTGGTGGGGGGGGGGGCTTGTTTTCAAAATAAACGCTGTAAATTTTGGGAATTGCTACTATAAAACAATAAATAGAGCCACTGTGTAACATCAATCTGTAGGATGGAGTGTATTTTTCAATTTATTTTGTTTCTTTGGAATTCATGTACAGTCTTCAGTACGTACTATCTTGAAAAAAAGCCCACGCTATTTGAAAACTGTCTCTTATACACATCTAGATGTGTATAATAGACAGGTATACTAGGCCTTGGTGTGATGCAATATCGATGCATTATAAGGCCTATAAGAATGGTTGGTTTCCATTGATGTGTATAGTACTATTAGAATCCTCTTTGTAGCAAGGACTGTGAGTAGAGTATGATGGACGAGACAATCTTAATATCCCCTAATCTTTTGAATTTTGTTTTGGCCTCTTTAACATGCATGTATTGTAAGCCTGTCGTGTACACTGGGCTGAAGTTAGACTTGATTCTAGCCATAAGTGAGTTCAAGGAAGGGGGTTTGCTAGCCCGGTTTCCCTCTAAATTAAAAAAATTACATACTACAGTCTGTAAATGCTACTTCCGGCCATAGACGTAAAATTTTTGTACCTCGACCTCAACCATTTGAGTCTGAATTGCAGTTGTGTGGACCCTCCATCTGTAAAATTGCCTTTCTGGGCCCTCTATATTGAATTCCTGGATCCGCTTTACTAGCAAACTAACACGCAGCTAGAAATACTGTAGTATTCAAACCCATGCTGAAGATAGCAACACCCCTGCCATCCACTCAACTTACCCAGTGTTTCCATATCAACAAAGCCTTTTCAATACTTTATAGAACCAGTGTTTCTAATGTAGTTTATAGTATTTTACTGCTGTAAATTTTGGGAATTGCTACTATAAAACAATAAATAGAGCCACTGTGTAACATCAATCTGTAGGATGGAGTGTATTTTTCAATTTATTTGTTTCTTTGGAATTCATGTACAGTCTTCAGTACGTACTATCTTGAAAAAAAGCCCACGCTATTTGAAAAGAAGCCCTTTTGCAAACTAAAGAGGGGGCTTCAATTCTAGATGGGCTTCTTCTCAAGATTAAGCCCATTATGTTTCTACTGTACTTGAGGTTTTATGGTATTTTTGTTAATAATCATATTAGAACAATTAAGGTAACAGTAAATGCTCTTCAAATATTGATATTCCCAAAGGGATGTTCTGAAAAATTTTACTGGCAAAACTTGAGCTGTTTGAAATTGTATTGCCATTTAATTATTTTGATTTTGAATAGTTGCTGGGCCCTTAATTAAAATAATGCATTTAATTGTAGCCTTGAAGAATAATTATGCAGAAATAGACTCTTAGATTATTTTATCGGATTTACTACTCAATACTTTATTTAAACTGTTATAATTTACAATATGGAATAACATTAACAAGAAAGGCTTACTGTACTCCTAAGCATTTTTGTTCTAAACTGCAGAGTATATGTGATAATGAAGTAAAATTCATTTTTGTAATTGTTGATTAAATGAAAGTATGTTGCTAACGAAATTAGAGGTTGTTATTAATCAATACTATTTTGGAGTTACAGTAGGCTGGGATTAAGCTAGCCCCGGCATTTTATTGGTAACAACTTCAGCGGAGTAATGACTTTATATACTGTACCATGGCCCTTCAGTAGGCTCAAACCCTGTCACAACAAGGTTTTTTCTCGTTACTGAAAAAAGCTCCACTATCTATAGCTAGTTGGAAGCTCTTGACTGCTGAAGCGTATATCATATATGGCACTTAAGAAGATCTACATTACAGTAAAACTTACAAGTTACAAAGAGAGAAAAGGCTTTATGTTATGAATTTTGTTTTTCTGCAGTGGAAAGATAAGACACCAGGGTCATTGATGGAGAACAAACTAAGATGTGTTTTTGAGATGCCAGCATCTGTAGCTGCTCCAACAACTACCCCAGCAGCCCAGGTAATTTATCATTATACTTTTTCAAAAGCTAACTGTTTTCTCTCTAAGTTCCTTTAAAAAAAAACTCTGAGTATTGTGACACATGAATGTGATGTGACAGTTGGATGTAATAATTGGGGAAGGCGGTTTGGTGCAGCGTTTTCCATTCAGGATGCGAACCTCATTGTCGAGGCGTCGAACCACACACTGACCATTCTCGGCTGGCCATGCTTCTTAATCTCCTTGGTTTATTCTCAAAAAAAAGGAAAGAATTATACTCAGCCCACGAATTTCACGTCGGCAATTGCCAACCATATTGCCGAGCCAGAATTGCTTCAAAAACTGCTTGGAAAGTCAAAAACTTTTACTGAAACAGGCTATAGCAGACACTAAATTTCATGTACGCCATCAAACCAAGGAAATTGGTGGTTCATAAAACAGATTTGTTTGTACAATAACTATTTCTAATAGGCATGCAGTACATATGATTTGTGTACAATCATCTCGTCTTTCTCGCCTAGTTGTTTTGTAGGCTAGGCCTAGGTAGGAATGACGCTAGCCAGCCAAGGCCTACAACATCACACAATTGAAGCCACGTGGGCCGTGTACAGTAGATTGTAATGCTTATCTAAATCTATTATTTGTCTTCATTTTACAGTATTATCATATTTAAAATGTTGTTTATTATCCAAAAACAAAAAAAATTCAACATATTGTAAGCCTGCCTAATCCTACCGCCCGTTTAAACGCAATCACGATCGCATCGTGACTTCACTACTGGCAAGTACGGTTACATGTGTGGAAAATTCCTGATAGATCATTCTGGGCGTGCGCATAGACATGCATGGGCAGTTTTGAAGCAGCCTGTGATGCTGTGATGATACGATCGTAGCTTTTACGAAAGTTCCCATGCCCAAGATAACGATAAAACGAACACTCAAATGATTTATTCAGTGATTTTCTTATGTAAAACATGTATTATGCTCCACTTATATTAATACAAGTTCGACCATTCTCTCACCAGCAATATATTGATTTAATAGAGAAAATAACAAAATCACAATCTGTAGATGACGATGTAAGGTAGAGCCTTCGAAAAATTCATAGTTTATACTATATAGGCCTAAGCCTAGGTAATAAAAAAATTGCTGAGGCTGCCGACCACAAAGAATTTAAGGTCGGCAAATTTTTGCCGACCTAATTTTTTCCCTAATTTCATGGGCTGTATACTAGAAGACCTCCGGTTTTTTGACGTCATAGGGCAAGACTTATACCTTGTTTCATGTATCTGCTGCCTGCCAGTAATGATTGTTTCAAATACACTAAAATATTTATTTTTATTTTTACATTGACCGCTCCCTTGAAATCCTCCCAATATAAGAAATCTATATTTATGTCTATAGTCTCACTTAAAGATACAGACAAAAGGACACACACACACACAAAATGCTTAAAATTCCTAACATTTAGATTTGTCAACATTTCTATATCATGTAAAAATACACTTGAAACTCCCTAAATTTGATCTGAAAGTACAGGTAGATGTGATGTGGCTGGTTAGTACAATTGCTGGTTGCAACAGTTTTGATACCTTTGTACTACAATCCTTCCGTACATAAACATTGTTATTGTTATTGTCATAAAATGTTGGTACTGTGTATTTTTGTATTAATGAGATGTTTAGAAGGGGCAATTTGTTATTTTGTTTGTTCAAATGCCGTGGGTTTTAAACTTTCATCTCTTTTTTTTTTGTCTATGGTGAAATATGGAGGAAAAAAATCCTCAAAAATTTATTTTAAATTCAGGCTCCAAAGGAAACAAATTGTTGTTTTCTGTATCTTCTTAGTGAAATAATTAAGGTACTTTCTTCCCAGTGCCTGGGCGATAGATTAAAATTATGCATTAACAACACTTTTTCATGACCAACAAAACTACTTCTGAAGTCTCGTACATACATTAGGTAAAGTGTGGAGATTCTTGGTATTGTTACAGTGAAATAAATTAAGAAGAGACAGAAATGCTGGTTGGCATTTACAAATATTCTTTCTGGAGAACAGTTTAAAATAAAATTAACTTATGAAATTTGACCCTGCCAGGTTTGTTTCTAAAAACAAGATCCTTGATACTAAGTTGCTAATATTTTTTGATATTTTAAATTTAAACGCATCACAATTTTATTTTAAACAGCCACAAGAACGCACCAGTGCCAAATTGAGCCCGAAACCAGCACATCAGACAAGTGCTGCAAAGCCAGCAAGTGCAACCAGCAGAGATACTGATGACGTAAAGCGTCTTCAACAGGAAGTTGCCAGTTTACAGCAACAAATTTCAAAGCTTGAGAAGGAAAAGGTAAAAATTTTTATGCACACCCTTTAGTGAGGTGACATTCTAAATACCGTTAGGCAAGGCCTAAACAAAATAAATAATTGGTTTCCGTTTTCCGACCGAACTGTAAAAATGTGAGCGACCATAAACATTTTATTGAAAATTTAAAAAAAATATATATTTACTTGCAAATTTGTTCTGATTTTACGGTATTCACTCCATGTTTCGCTGTGAGTGTAATACTTTCAACTGATCTTCCCAATGATACAACGTGATCCTAGTAAATACATGGTTAAATCACTCGCACAAAATCATATTTTACTACTGCTAAAGACAAGTTGATACTATGCGATCTTAGTAGCTACACGATACACAGCAGTACAACATGGTTCTCATTGTTAATCATGCACACAAAATCATATTTTACCACTGCTGAAGACGAGCAGCTGTCAGCAGCGGTTTCAAGACACACTGGTTCAACATGGAGACTTAAATTTTTTCACCAGCGACGCTGATTGTGTTTTTAAACATACTTTATATAAAAATACTACTTTTACATACTTTAAGTATTTAAAAATACTTTGTAAGTGTACAGTAATCATATGACAGAATCAAGGGAATACTTCACAGTTAAAGACAAACTTATAATAAAGATATTTTTAGTATTGAAAATACTAGAACATCTTTATGTACTGTACGCCTGTTTCAGCTGCAACGTCATCGCAAGCCACATCGGACGACGGTTCATGGATGTAAACTCCCCCTTGAGTTTTGGGCAGCTATAAAGTCGCTGACGGTGGTGAAAACAATTAAAATTAACATGGAGAGATTGATGTGTAGTGTGTATCAGTAAGCTGGGGTACAATTACAAGCATAACCAAATAAAATATTTTTAAAAATAAAATGTTTTTACTACCTACCTTCCTGGTTAAAATTGTCGTGAAACTTGAAACCAACTATTAAATTTTATTTTGCCTAAGCTGGAGCTTTGAGATCTCTTCAGAGCTTTGGTTCTTGTTGTGGTTTGGTTTGGTTTTTGGTTCGTTTTCTTTGTGGAAGAAGGCACTATAAAAAAGCTTTACCATTGATCATTCTTGGTTCCTGGGTTGGTTCCATTGCTACTCTCCATGTCATGTTGGAAATATGTCTGTTGGACTTGTTGGTGGGTTGCCCTTCATATTTTTCAAACTGAAAATGCCTGTTCTTGTAGGTTCTTGTCTAATAGATTTAACATTTACACATTTTTTTTTTTTTTTTTTTTTTTTTGGATCTGGGTCAGATCAACCAAAAGGGATTTGTGTTGCCCCTCGGATTTGGAAGTATTTAAAGGAATTTTTTTTTTTTTTTTGTATTTTACACTCATTATTATACGCTCATTATTGAAAAAAATGTTTAATTATGCTAGAATAATAATAAAATAATAAAATGATTTAGATTGTAGAATTTTTTTTTTTTTTTTATTAGATTTGTACGTCCTGCACAAGTAAGATGAATATGTCGGTCACAATTCAGAAAAGTACCTCGTCACAATAAAATTGTATGCCTGTCATGGTAATTTTATGAAGTTTTCCTTCAGAAAATTAAAAAAAATCAAATTGAAATTTTATTCTGCTAGTACTCTGTGATGTGTGTGACTTAAAAATAAAATTGGTGGCCTGATAGCTAACAAGATTTGATGCATAAGAAATTAGTTTGAAAGCTTCATTGTGAAAACATAGATTTTAAAAGTGTCTGAATTAAACGTTTGAATTTATGGATTTTCCCATAAGATACAAAGCTAAAAATTGGTACCTAAGGTAACTTTCACAATGAGGTCACAAGTATAGAGCCTTTATTCATTTAATAAATTTTTTTGCAAGGCTCTAAGGTTGGTTGCAGAGAGAAAAGATGAAAAAGACAAATTCTAGTTGACCTGTACCAATTTCTATCAAATTAGTTGACACGGAATGACCCATCGAAGTATAGCAGATTTTTGCATTTAATAGTGCCTGGCTGACATATGCAATAGGTTGGTCATTTGAAACCAGCACCAAGTTGAGTGTTACTTTGTACATATATACTTTGTATGGTTAATTACATAGTTGGGTTATGATGCTTCAGCACATGTTCGATGGAAAGCTTTAAAGCAGTCTATTGATAATCCTAATTCTTAGCCTCTTTTTACGCTTAAAGAAAAACTGAGTTGGAAATGGATTCAACATATTGAATCCATTTTAAATAAATTTGATCTACAAATGTTCTTTAACATTGACTGTTGTACAAAATGGCTTAATGGCTTCAAAGAAAAAAATATTAAAAAAGATTTAACATAAGTTGGTATAACAATGCTTTAAGTAAATCATCCTTAAAACATTACATAAGATACAAAATTGAACCTAAAATGGAAAATTATTTATTAGAAAAGTGTAACTTTCATGTTTCAAGCTTAAAATTTAAAGCTCGTTCTAACTCTCTACCTCTTGAAAGAAGAAAGGAATCTTGGTCACCTCAAAATTTAGGCTTATGCTTATTATGTGACTGCGTGACAAAGGAAACCATAAATCATTTTGTATTTGATTGTACCAGATTAAAGGACATTAGAAATTTAATATTTGACCAACTTAAAGAGGAGTCGTACAAAAAGGATTTACATATATTTTGGGAATTCTTCACATCAAGCTCCCCTGAACTTAAATACCATCTTTTGTTTGATGATTTAGAAATCCATTACGAATATCAAATTTTAACAACAAATTGTATAAACCCTTTTAATTATACTATTGCGAGTAAAGTTTTCGAAAATCATTGTAAATTACTTTTAACGATGGCATGGAAAGAACGAAATGAAATATATAATACTTTTCTATTGCTAGACTAATATGTCTGGTTTTAATGTTATTGAATTAAATTTACAATATTTACTCTGTTCTATGTATGTATATGTATGTGTATGTGTATGTATGTGTATATGTATGTATGTGTGAATATGTGTGTGGGGGTGTATGTGTGTGTGTATATGCATGTATGTATTGTGTGTGTGTGTATGTATGTATGTATGGGTGTGTATATATATATATATATGTGTGTGTGTATATATATGTGTATATATATGTGTGTATGTGTATATGTATGTGTGTATGTGTATATGTTTGTGTGTGTATAAGTGTATGTATTAACCTACTTACTTACATTATTAGTATTAATATTTATTATTATCTCTATTACTATTTTTGTAAACCTTTTTTTATATATATTTTGTTCTACCGCAGTATTTTCTTACTATATTTTATCACAGTAATTAAGTTTTTACTGATTTTGTTATTGTTGCACATTTTTACGGTTGTGCCTCTGTTATAAAAGAGAAGCAATACAGTAAATTACTTACTTACTTAATGAGGTTTCATTCTGTTAAGATAAATTTGTATGTTTTCATGCTACATTTTTGTTGATCTATTTACTAAATGAATATCACTGTTTCGTAAAAATGTCTACATCTATCAGCAGTACAATATTTATTATGCCTAATCTATAAGCAATTGCCATACACAGGGTAAATGTAGTGAATTGCACTGTTTACCGCTGCTAATGTTATTGCCTGTCTTATTTTCTGATCAACAGTAGTGGAAAGTATCCAGGTATATTTCATGCTTGTACTATGGCAGCTGTTCTAATGCTATAACTCCAAATGTTTAAATGCTTTTTTTTTCTAGTTATTTTTATTTTTTTCTCTCCTTAGGAGGACGGTTTAAGAAGGCGTAATGTACAATCAGAGGGTCTGCGACCATCTAATCAACAGCCAGTCATCACGGAAACGAAAGTGGATTCAACGATGCCGATTCTTTATATGGTTATCGCTCTTATTGTAGGTTTGATCTGTGGTAAATTTGTCTTCTAGAATCGACCACTACACCCCACTGATAGTTAATACAATTTTAAACTAACAGCTATCTATTGCTGTACAGGGAAAGGGGAAAACTTCAGCAGTGCTAAAGAGAGCATATTTCACGCTCTATATTCTACTCATGAAATGATAAATGAATGTAGCATTTAAAAATCTTCCAACTGTCGTTTGCAAATATGTCCTACTCAAAACAGAGTTTAGTAAAGACACAAATCAGAGCACAGCTAAATTGTCGGGAAGTAATAAATAAACTATAAATAGAATATATGTATGTTTTAATGAAAGGGCTTGATGTCTTAATTTGCACGGTGGTTCCCTCTGCACATATGTTGTTACAATAAGTTTTTTTGCAAAGATGGTACCTGCTGTATTACCATGATGTTTTAAAGTTATCTATTAATGAGATATAGAAATTCCAAGATGAATTACTATTGTGTCTCTTAGAAGGAATGTTTAATTTGTATGAGGTGTACAATTTCTGTGGAAAGGATAAAAAAATAAATCTGTTTTCTTTTAAGAATGATATTCATGAATTTCCTTTAAAATCTGATAAAGACATATATAGTCAAGAAACAATAGCAAAACAAAAGGTGATTTTAGAACATAATTAATCCATCAAAATACTGTTTCACTTGATGTAAGTAAATAATTGAACAATTAAAAATGGTCATCTGTAAATAAGAAGATAGCAATCTACAAATCTAAACGATATTAATTGGATAATTCCTTATTTTACTTTTCTTTTATCAAGCAATGTGCACCAACAATTTAATTTACACTGAGAAATATTGCATGATCTCTTTAAATTTGTCTATATTATATTATTATAATAAATGTAAAATACAGTAACTATCATAATCTTCTATATTAATTGTATTACAATGACAAGATTCACTATGATCTTTTATTGGAAATGTTTTACTAGGCCTAAAATTTATCAACACTATTGTATAAACATAATCTTTTAAATGATTTTCATTGTCATACATATTTATAATTTCACAACTATATAAAGTATACTATTGTTCCTTGTCGATTAATAATGGGACTGAACTAAATTTATATATATTTATTAAGAACTTACTGTTGACTATTACAAATTCCTTTAATTTGCCCTTCTTATGATGAAGATGCCGAATAATACTGTGGTTGATTTGCTTCAAAGTTTTTGGGTTGTTTTTTTTTCCACATAGTCATCTTGGTTTCTCTAGCATGATGAGGAAAATAACTTGTGTTGATGTGCTGTAAACGTTCCAAAAAGCGCCTCTCTTAAATTCTCACCACTGCTCCAAATGTGATTATTTTTACTTAGCAGCGCTCTCATATAAGTGCTGTAATGTTTGTTAGAGATATAGTTTGAATAAACATTGCAAAAAAAAATTCCCATACACAACACATGGTATCTTCTTTAGCGCTACAATAATTTGTAATAAAAGCTGTATTGAAACCTCCTAAATTGTTAGCACCGTTGCGCTCATTGGAACTTTTATGGTAGATACTAGACCATGTAAATTGACGTTAAAATATCTGATGATATGCAAGGAAATTTGATTTCTTGATTGCTTAGAAACTTTATACATCATTAGAAGTGCAACAGTTTTTAATTTTTTTTACTTACAAATTGTATCCTGGCATCATCATACAATATATTTATAGATTTGTGAGATTATTTAAATTGCATTTTGGAGTTACTTTACCAGTAGAATCTAGAATCTGTTATGAATAACCAAGGTCACTCATTTTACAACGGTTGAGATTCTATTGCCTTTTTCATACTAATTCTCACCTCATGTTAAAGTTGTTTCTGACTTTCTAAAGCTGGGCACTTACTCTGTTGTACGACCATCGGCCAACGACTCCAACTTCTCCCCAGTGAGCGCTAGACTACGGACACTTGTCTGCTGATTGTAGTTGCCAGTCTGAATGAGTCATCATAAAAAGTTATCAGTAGCGTGCGTTGTGGCGTTGTGTTCTCCATAGAATAAGCATTGGCCGTCGGCCGCAGTGAGTGTCCAGTTATAGTTAAAAATATGTTGAGAGAAAATGAAGATAAGCATGTGATTATAATCCTTATCTGCAATGTTTCTGCAGTTCTCATAATTAGGGTGTCTCCTGTACCGGTATTGTATCATAACCTCATTATTGCCAGCAACATGTATAAAGATGGTGAATATGGCATTTTTTCGAACAAACTGAAGCTTACACGTGCTATTGTTAAGCAAGCTGTATAGATTTCATTAAAATCAGAAGTGGATATGTTTAAACCAGTGTGATATGTCAATACATTAACCAATAGGAATTGTTATTGTGAATATAACACAAAGAGATTGTACATTTGTCAAGGTATTAGTATAAATGAAGAGATACTGTAATGTTCAAGTTTACAAAACCAAATCTATGTTTGCTGTCAATGCTGTACATTGCATAGTAAAATGTTCTCTGAAGCAAGGTAAACTGTTAGATATGTCTTGAAGTGTTTTTTTGTTTGGGCACACGCTGTGCTAATGATGATTCGTCAACCCAAATCCGATACACACAACAAATTTGTTTTTAATTCTAAAAGGTGAGTCTTATTTATACCTTGTTTAGGGAACCCTTCCACAAAAAAAAAAACATTTTTTGTATATTTTTATTATGCCTTCCACTTCCCTAAAATCTTAAAAAATAATATATACTCTATATATTTCTTCATTTATTATATAAATTTAAAGCCTTTTTCAATCTTGTACTAAACTGTTCACATTCATCAATAAAAAAATTTTATTTTCTCCTCTGCCTTCGGCAAAATCATTTTGCTAAAATTTTTTTATTTTTTTTTTGCCTTTTAAAATATTAAGTTTGCTGAACAAGGTATTAAAAGTCTCCTATTAAATGGCAATTTGTATAACGCTGGTATGCACCACGAGAGTAGTACTCATGGCGATTTTTGCAATTCAGTCTGATGAGAAACTTTCAGATAAGAGTGAAGTTTTCTGTTCTTTCTTGAAACTATCAAGATTGGTGGAAAATCTCACAGTAGGTTGTAGGCTATTCTATAATTTTGCTCTGCGACATGAAAGGCTCTTTACCCTACAGGTTTCTGGCATGTTTCTCTTGAAGCAGATTTTGTGATGATCAGTGGATGTTTCATAGAGCTCCACAAGATCCAACAAGTATGCAGGAGCAATAGCATTTAATAAATCTTAGACTAATAGTGCCAGTTTGTCTTTTATTCGTTGATGAACAGGCAACCAATGCAAATTCACCTATACTGTCATTGACAATCAGTAGACATCATTGCATCATCAAGGTCTCAGAAAACAGCGATGGATTCGTTAGCCAGAGGCACCAGGATTTTCCCAATGGGGGTCCTATGTCCCCAGCGAGAGTGTTAAGTGGGCATGGTTGGGCATCGCTCAAAATCTCTCAGAAGTGGTCCTGTGGGCGGATTTCCCAGAAACGGACAATTTAGGGGTTTCAATGGCTTATTTAATCAATTTTAGAGTCTACTAACATGTAAGAAAACAAAAAGATGTAAAATATACATAGTGTTTTTTCCTGTCCCAAGCCAACGGCCATATGACCGTTGGTCAATGCAGCTATAAACCTTTGATTTAACACTGAGGGCCACACCCAAACTTTGATTTGCCATAAACCTTCGTGGACTGCTTTTATGTGACCTGCAGCCACACTCTGCCCGTCTGTGAATTTTGTATGATCCAGGCATTTACGCTACCCTGGGATTTATTATTGCTGTTTGCTTTCATACAAGATTCAAATCCATACCATAACCTGCACCCTGACTCCTAAGATTGTAACCTATTGTATCTATCATACTGTAGCACTTAAATCATGGAAAAATATACAACTGTTGTTTTAATAATAATATTTTTATTACATATATATGGTATTTGCATTGCAAATTATTGTTACAATTTAATCGAATTATATTGTAACTCATTCTTAGATCAATTAAAATAAAATTATAAAGAATCTACCAGTACAAGCCAAACCCCTTATTTAGGATACAATTTCATGTTTTTGGTTAGTGTCCACTAAATAGGGGTAATAGGGGTATCCCTATTCAGGGACACTTTTTTTTTTAACCTTGATGATGTCCTTTTAATAAGGGCTCTAGAGCAGATATACATATAAAATAATATTAATGGCTGAGGGTGATAAAGAAATAGTAATCGTAGATCTAAATGAAGAAGACATCGAATGTCAGAGATGAAAGAACCACTACAGTACTCCACATGGGTTTGCTATCTTTCTTTTCTCCGACATTCAGTGTCTTCTGATCTACGTCTACAATTACTTGTCATTAAGTACCTCAATGTTCTTTACATTATTATTATTATATCATCATCATCATCATATATTTGTTAACCACCCAATAATTCCTTGATATTTGATGATCTAATAGATGCACTTGTTTATCATACATTCACTCAGTTCCCATAATTCCTTTGCTTTATCTTCATTCTTTGCTTCATCGGATGCTTCGCATATACAGCAGTGATTCAAGTATAGTCCACCTGTCCCTTCAAGATCATTGCTAACTGCACAGAACACACTAGTTGCTGATCCTTGTTGCTGTAAAAACAACATACAAATGGTTGTCTTAAATATTTGGGCATTAATTTAAATTGTACTATATCAATGTACTATACAGCCACATTTGTATCAGTAGAATGATAAGGGAGGCCTGAAATAGCACTAAAGACAAGTGTATTATGGAGGACTGAGCTAGTATACAAATATTGACTGCTCATAAGAGGAATGGTAATATCTATGTTCATCACCGAGGGGCTATAGATTTCACCGTTTCTGGATTATAGACCAGTCAATATTTGTTTTATATACCTCATACATAGATTCTACAAAGCTTAAAAAGGTAATAAAAAGAGTACCCACAAAGTAAACCCAGGCTTACTTCCTAGCCACAAAGTAGACCTGTAGGCTTACTTCCTAGGCCTAGAGTGTCAAAAGGCCAACTTCTCTCAGTGTCCTACTAAGAAGTCACACCACCTTTCCCATAAGTTACACAGCATCATTATAAGTTGGACCTATAGATTACATCGTGATAGGAAAACTGTACTATCATGACGTAATCTAAAACGTGAAAGTACTTTTTCCCTGGGAATTCATGAACTATCATTCAACCTACGTCATAGGCGTGATGGTTGAAGTTATTACTACCTAGAATATATGTATGCGGTATATAACATCTACAGGCACATTATGGAGGTGTAAGGGCAAATATGGGAAGGATGTGATGATAGTCACCTAATGAAATCTGAATACATCGAGTGCTACACTGTTTATGTCCTCATCACATAGTCTATTTCGTGAATATTTACCTGGATAAACCGACTAATTGCCTATTCTTTCTCATACATGAGAACACCCCTCAAAAAAACAAAATGGAACAGTCGGCCCTGGCGCCAAGCACAAGCGATCCCGCAGCAATGCTTCGTCCTCATTCTTAGTCGGTTTATCCAGGTAAGTATTCACTCATAGACTACCAACATCACCACTGATTTGTGTAATTTAATAAACTGGATTTGTAATAAAAGATTATAATCACTGTTTGCTGATCAAAGGATATGGATGTAAATCTCCCTGTAGGGGCCTATCATCAGAGTTGAGTTGAGTTGAATAGTTTGGTGGTTAAGATGCAAATGCTTTGTTCAATTCCTGTCAGTGTTGCAGGATTTTTCTCACAACAAAGCAACTCTACTCCCTAAAGCTGATATTGAGATTTAGTTTGTGTAAAGCATAGTGAGTGTATGTTTGTCTTGTGAAACAGATTGTCACCTGCAAGTTGGATAGTGATGTATGTGGCAAAGACAAACCAAACCAGTCACTCATCACAAATATCTATTTTGAGTTATTAACACAGCGTTAAAGAGTAAAATAAAAGCTATAAAATGGCTTAAAAAAATCATTCAAATCTGACGATTCCTGATGAATTTCCAAGCGCTTAAACATACAGGTGTTTAAAGAACAATATATGAGAAATCAGCCTTCAAAGCTTATGATTTTGGGCATTTCTCATGCACAAACTATCATCAAATCCTTAAAAAGTGTTGTCTAAACATTGAAAATAGGGTAAATAACAGCATAGCATGATGTATAGACATAGAAATGTTTGTTTAGTGCAATAAAATAGATTTTTGAAAATTTGACATTTCAGCATGTTTTGGCCATTTTCTCTGAAACACAATTTGCGACGAGTGACTGGTTTGGCTTGTCTTTGCCACATATTCTATATTAGTTATTGACAATCCTTAGTGTATGTATTTTATAAATAAACAAAAAACAACAAACAGAATAAATAAATAAATTAATTAATTTTAATAAATAAATTGATTGATTGGTTGAATAATTAATTTTTAAAAATTGTTAAAAATGAAAATGCACCTACCAGGGACTTGGTGAATGGCCTAACTAGCGCAAACAATATTCGATATAGCCACCAGTTCTTCTGGATGCCTGTGTGAATCATGTTTCCTGGATGCAAACTATTGCTGGTTACTCCTTGGTCCCTGTAACGTCTGTTGTATTCATTAGCGAAGAGAATGTTACACAGTTTGGCCCGGCCATATGCAAGAATTGGCCAATAGTCCTCCTGGGCCATGGAAGCTGTCTTCACATTAAATTCTTTAGAACGCAATTCAATGAATCTACACACAGAAAAACAGCAAAATATTAATATATCCTAGTAAAGCTATTATTCATGTTGTAAAAATAAAATCCAAAAACAGTCTTGTCGAATTGACAATCGTCTTCACATGCTTATTGGTTATCTACAAAAAATGTTTAAGGCCTTGTTAATTGTTTGTCTCATATCTCTCCTCTTTCCAAAAAATCTACTGCAGAATGCAGTTTTTTTATGGCCTAATTTGTTTTATATTTATTATAAGGTCCACAAATAGGAATTTTTACATTGTATGTTCTGGAGCATTCTAGCATGTAAATGGTGGATATTATTATTCTTTTTGATAGTATGTAGCCATTTTAAATGGGAAAATAAATATTACAATTAATAATGCACTATTAGCACAAGTACATGTATTTAGAAACTCTGTGTTTCTGTTTTTGAATGGTTATGTACTCACCGGTGAGATTCTGAAGAAACCATGACGACTCTGGATGGTGCGGAGGTGATTAAAAGGTCGGTCAGCAGGTTGACTAGGTAAAAATGTCCAAGATGACAAACCTGAAATGTAGTTTCATAGCCATCCTCTGTCGCTGACCATGGCATTCCGAACACACCAGCATTACAGATAACAACATGCAGAGGCCTGTCAAAAGGTTAAGAACAATTATTATTGAAGTTTTAATGATGAAAAACATTTTATTTATTTACTTATTTCAACTTTATACTGGATGGCACTCTCAATGCAAAAGCATTGGTTTTCATTTTGGTCCAGATAAAAATTTATATAAAAATAAAGGTGAGAAATTTTACATATTTTTATATATTTTTCCAATCATTCAACCTCATCATGATAAAGGCAGCGGTGGCGTCAGAAATTTGCCGACAAGGGGTCCGACATGTCTGACTGAGGGGTCCAAGCCAAGGAGCCGACGAAGCCTCGGTTGACGTCCCAGAATAAAAACTCCCTTGTAGGGTTCATGGGGAGAGTTTTTTTGCTTAGTATGGTACAAAATGTGCTTTTAGACCACAATATTAGGGATTGGCAGCCAAAATAACGTTATTTGGATAGGCAAATTATTATTTCTTTTTATTTTATTATCTGACACCTGGTCGTGCATCATGGATAAAGGCTGGGTATAAAATTCTCAGGAATTTTATGTATTTTTTATCTCATTGTTAAAAAGTTGAAAATCTTTAGAGGGCTTTTGAATCGGCTTTTGTTAGATATCTAAACCAGTACATGAACATTGGTTGCCAATCTAATGTTAATCCCAGTAGTTAACATTTACATTGATAGTACAGTAAGTAGCCAAATCGAATCAATCTTTTTTTATTATATGAAATAGAGTTGAATAGCTTGGTGATTAGATGCTTGTCTTCCAATCCCAGGGTCCTAGGTTCAATTCCTGTCAGTGTTGCAGGATTTTTTTTCTCACGACCAAAACAACTCCACTTCCTAAACCTCATATTGAGATTTAGTTTATGTGAAGGATTGTGTGTACTGTATGTTTGTCTTGTGAAATAGATTGCCACCTACAATTGGACAGTGATATATTTGCTATTGAAATCCTTCATCATTTTCTCATAGTAAGTGGATATCCCTTTTCCAGCACATACATACCGGATGCTAAGACTTGAACCCATGACCCTGAGATAGGAAGGAAAGCATCTAAACCACAAAGTCACAGCACCATTCTAGTTGCACAATGGGACCTGATATTAATCCTTAAGGTTTTCCAAATTGGTCTCACCATTCTTTAAGTTTATACGATTCTGCAAACTCTTTCACACTACAGAGAGATGCCAGGTCACAGTTCATGACCTCAACTTTAGCTTCAGAACGCTCCTGTTTAATCTTTTGTATACAGGCCCTGGCAGACACCATATTCCGACATGCCATGGTCACATGTGCACCATGAAACGCTAATGATTTGGCTGTTTCATAGCCTTTAAAAAAAGAAAAAAATAATATGAAGCAAATAAAGGTGGTTTGCTAAGCACCACCAATTCAATTTCAATTTCTTCATACATACATATATTCCTACATGCATACGTATTCATATACAATAAAAAGTTTAGATTTCCCAATGAAAAATAACAGGAATGTTGTGGGTTATGACTTTAGTAAGATCAAGAATGCATGAATGAACATTGCTCACAATAACTTTTTGTAATGATTCATATTTTATTCATTATATTTTGGTTCCATATTTCTGGTACGTTGGTTGGTTTGTTTGTTTTTTTTTGTTTTTTTGCTTTATATACTCACAGATGAACTAATTGCACTGATGCAAGTACAAAAAGAGTACATTGGTAAAACTTTGTCTACACAATGTTCTAACACTGCATATTTTCTGTTAATCCAAAAATTGCCTATTGAGGGAAAAAAATAATCTTTTTGTAGAGCAACTTACACTAGCACCTCACAAGTGCCTATTGTTGCTGCTGCTGACTGCTAAAAAAAAGATATGCTTTTGATACTGCCACTTACCAATGCCAGAATTAGCTCCAGTAATGATGATATATTTTCCTGTTAAATCTCGTGCTTCCAGTACTTTCATAGCTGTGCTGTACGCATCAAAACGTTGGTTAAATGCTTTCTTATTGGGGTTATGCTCTGTGGCAAATGCAAGTCTGGGGTCTGTATATGTTGTCCTTTTTGAAACATGGCTGATAAGAACAAAGAGAAAAAAACGGACATAACTAAGAAAACATTGACATTTTATAATATTATACATCTATTATATTATATTACAAAATGGTTGTTATTGAAGTATTGGGGGGGGGGGGGTGGAAATGAGTAGGGTGTGCAGGCACAGATATTTCTCCAGACATGGACTCTCCATAATTTTAGGTTTTAACACATTTTGTTCTCAAAGCTCTACATTACATCCTCCTACTATGTCTTTTTAGCACACTCAATCCTAAATTTTATAGCAACCAATTTCTCTCTCCTCACTTTGAAACGTTTTGCTTTCTCATCGACATCCGACAATTTCAAACAGTGTATTTAAACTACTAAAAATTTACCTTTTCAACATTGTTTTTCTTAATCTCTATACATTTTTTTTTTAATCCTAAAAGAGCATTAAGGCCTGTTATATTATTTTCTATACCAAGCCATAATCAAAACTAATACTAGTAAATAAATTATAATTGAATATAAAAAATAATAGCCACACATCCATACTAAAGAATACATTGCATGACCAGGCCACTTATGAGAAATCAAATGAAGTTTGCTGCAAAGATGGCATACGGCAAGTACAATTTCAGAATTGTAATAATTCCGGTTGCCATAAAGTAGTACTTACTCTACATACATTAATCTTCCCTTTTCATCAGTCTTTTTAGCCCAGCCATATGGAAGCTCTGAAAAAAAATGTATTAAACCAAACATTTTCAATAAACTAAATTATGATAATTCTGAACTTCTACTCAGTTCCCAATATACTTTATAAAAAGGTCAATAAAAAATGAAAAATGTTTTAGATAGTAAAAGGTCAATAATTAGATGTAATAAGATGCACAAAGAAGAAATGGAATGGATATGTACTGTGAGAACTGTTGAAAAGAAAAACTTGAAATTTGAAGCAAAGAAGGAAAGCACTTCGAGGAAAAAAATGAGTAATGATGTGGTGATGATGATGATGCTGATACAGGACTAGAAATGCTCCTTTTACGCTGCACAGTAAAAGTATAGCCTTCCCATGGTCTGATCATTCTCTGAGAATTCATAAGTAGATGGCAATGGGATTATGAAGTAGGAAGTAAATTGAGAGTTACACACTCTTTATGTTATTATTCAAAATTCAAGATTTATTCATCATATACAGCATATGATTTACTCACCTCCTGTTACCTGTTTAGTTTTCCCAGTTCGTGGATGCGTCCATTGTGTGGTCTGCTTTGTATGGCTATACAATAAACAATAATAATTAATTAATAAGTAATTGTTTATATTAGCAAGTGTTATTTGTCCACGAGTCAGTGGCGTAGCTAGGGGGTCAAAGGGGGGCACGTTCCCCGGGCGCCACGTTTGAGGGGGCGCTGAAATGGGAGAATGAGAGTAAAAAAATAAACACTTTTAGAAAAACACGACAAAATTGATGTATTTCGTCAGGCATGAATAATTTAATAAGAATCCGAATGTAGCTGTTTTTAGTGGCAAATTCATAGATTGTGATTTCTTTTCAGTCCATTTTGACCGTTTTCTCTTGTTTTTATCCCATTCTGTAATGATTACATGACTAAAGCTCATCCTGCCATACCTCAATATCAATATTGCGCCCATTTTCAACAAAACAAAATATATTCTTTGTTAAGTAGAAAAATGTTTAGGCGCAACAAAGAATATATTTTGTTTTGTTGAAAACGGGCGCAATATTGATTCCTTGCCAAGAGTTCTAACCCATACCAACCGTCTTGCATTGTGTGGGACGGTCCCGCATTTCAAAGTGATTTTGGATGAAACACGCATTTTTTGCAGAAACAAGTTCTTTGGGATTCCTACCACTTAAAAAATAAGTGGCTAATAGAAGAAAGTTTTACCTAAATTTATTCGAAAAAATAGGAGGAATCAACATTGTTTGTTTGTACATTGGTAGTTGCGTGAAAATATTGTTGTTAAAGCTATTACTGTATTACAAAGCTCATTTCCATTGCCTTAAATTGCATTCTGGGTAATTGTTACGTCATGTAGTGTATCATCAGCCTGGTAAATGATTCATGCGGAGTCAAAATGCAGTTGCGATATGGTTCTTATCTTCCTAGTCCAATAATTAAAAAATAATAAGAGAACAATTTCTTGATTTTCAGTAGATACACACCATTAAAAAAATCAGTTTCACAACAACCCTTTAAAGGCTAGGCCTAGCTACTCTGTCCTGCTCCTGGATTAATTTTCTATTTGATTACTGAGGTACATGTCTATTATTAAACTGAGGGAGTACCTATTCACCCAGTAGATTCTTAGCGCTAATCAAAAACGTGATGATGAAAATTAGGTACTATACTCGTTTCCAACACAGCCCCATTTGATCATGTATGTTTATTATTACTATGTGAGAGGTTATTCCATGATTAGGGTTGGCCTATTCCAGCCACTAAGTTCACAGCATACGCCCTATAGACTATAGTATTAGAAGAAGCCGTGTCAGTGGCTCGTTGTCCCAACATGTGATCATGAATATATATTATAACATGTTTATTCCTGATCCAGACAATTTTAGTGCTAATCGTATTGCATTTATTACTATGTGAGGTTATTTTTAATATTTAAAAAAAACTACTGACTGATTTAGTGGACGGGTGAATAGGCCTAGGCCTAACTTGTTTTTTATTGTTCACACGCATGGCAACATCCGATGAGATGAGTTTAAAATTGAATAAAAATAGAAAAAATAAAGTTTCTTCACTTTTTATTTTTGTTGTAAATTTCTAATATATGTAACATGTCACATGTGATTTTCATCCATGTAGCTTTCATATTTTTGGCACAAAAACAAATATAACCTAGACAGTGTAAGATAGCCTTTTTTTGGCCTCCAGTTAGGGCGCCGCCAGCGTTTCAGCCAGATCCAATGTAAACATTGCAAGGGGTCTATACTATAGGCCTAGCTAGGCCTATATTAGATTAAATGTTGGAAGCAATATCTCAAAGATAAGCGAAAGAATATCCCTTTGTCAAACTAGGCCCTTTGGAAGGAAATCAATGATTCTTTAGACCCAGGCCGATTCTTCATTTCCCAATGGCAAAAGCGGTCTTCTTGAATAATTCCTACCACTTAAAACAGCATTCAAGCGCTCATTATCATAAAACACAGTAAGTGATCATTTTATTGCCATCTGCCTACGAATACATAGGGCCTAGGCCCTAGCCTAGATGTCTTACTTTGCATAAAAAACAAATCCATCTTTATCAGTTCGTTCTTCCCATCCAGCTGGTAAGTCATCATCACTGTCGCTGTCTATATAACTTCCTCCAGTAGCCATTTGATAACTAAAATCTGAGATTTAGGTCCACTAGAGCGACCCATGCAGAGAGAAATTTGGTAAATATTGCATAACGCCCTCTATAGTTCTTTGGGTAAAAACTTATTTTGCTAGAAAACGGTATCAATTGAATTAAATTCAATTTCATTGTTGCATACATAATTATTATTATTTTATTTAATACTTTATTGTCTATGGTTTAGCATTCGAACGCAAGACCTTCTGACTATTTGTATTCTATCTTTTTTTTCTTATTCAATGAAGTTATACTGAAATTTAGAATTGATAGTGGCTAACCACAGAAATGCATGTTGTAGGCCTAGGCCTACCCCTGGATCCGCCCCTGGGATTGTTAATTATGTTTATTTTTGATTGTTACAATATATGTTTTTGTTGTGCCGAAAGTATATCAATAAATCAAATATAAGGCATACTAGAATTTGAATTGTTAATTAATTTTGATGCAAAAACCACAAACACACGCAGACAGTCACAGCTAGAAGAAAGACTTGCAAAAGTCGGGTGAACAAATAGGCCAGGCCGAGTCAAATATCTAGGTCTAAGCATGCATTTTAGATAGCCAGGATAGCCTGGTTTTGGAGCAAAAAGAAAAAAATGCATGTTTTTTAACATTTTTAGAAATAGGCCTACACGATTTGGTAGAGTCTGTGGCATCCCTGATTTGCATATTTATTCTACTTTGCATAATATGAAGAACGACACATGTTGCACGCTGTGCATGCAAAGAGCAAGTCAAGTGGCGGTGCAGTGTTACTTGGTGCCATTGGTCGAGAAGACGGGTGATTCATATTATTAGAACTCAGTGAGAAAGTAAGTAACTCCATCTTGAAAGCAACTAGAAGTTAAAACGTCGACACAAAGTATCAGAATATTCTTCTACGTACCGTTGTTGTAAGTGATCTATACTACCAAGAGGCCTAGCTTTCTACCCACTGGCTGGAGTGTTATCGTGGGATGCGTCGCATTAGCCTAGGACTTCATCACAGGTGAGCATTGTACTTTTCTTACACGAATGAATTTAACTAAATGTTTGTGTTTTAGTAAGTTGTTATAAGTTACGAATCCAGGAGTGGCAAAAAAATGTGAAATCATTTAAGATTAGAGATTAAAATGGCTAAAAATTCGAAGCTTTTTTGAGGGGAATTTCACTGGACTCTTGATTGTTAAATTTTTCCCGGGACCTGGGGTGGATTGCTATAAGCGGTCTTTAGATTAGATGGTGTTAACGGTTAGCTGGCTGTAATAGTGACGTCACTACTGGTCTATGATTATAGACCATTGCTATATACCGCGGTCTAACCAGTCAGCCGTCTTAAATTTTAATTAAAGCCTCTCTGAGGCGGCTTAAAATGGTCTTAAATCATTTTCATCATGGTGTTCTGCTGATTAATCCAACAGTGCAATGACAAGACCTAGGCCTAGAGCGTCAAGAGAATTGAACGACGAACATTCCAACGCTTCTCAGCGTCTGTATGTTTGTTTAGGTTCATTTCGACGCACGCATGACGTTGCCCCAAATCTTATTTACCAGGGAGTGCTTGTTTGCATTTCAATACTCAAAGTGGTCTTAGGGAAGGCTGTTTTATAGCAATGGTCTTAGGAATGACTTTAGTAAGACCGTCTAATTGATAAAAGTCGAATTTTCAAGACTACCAGTTAAGACCGGTTTATAGCAATCCGCCCCAGGAGCGGATTGCTATAAGCGGTCTTTAGATGATCTTAACACTTAGACAGCTTTAATCGTGACGTCACTAGGCCTACTGGTCTATGATTATAGACCATTGCTCTACCGCGGTCTATTCAGTTAGCCATCTGAAATTTTAAAGCCTACTCATTGGAGGCTTAAAATGGACTTAAATCATTTTCATCATGGTGTTACAACTAGGTACTAGACCTAGCCCTAGATCATCAAAGACTAAGAATTGACGAATATTCTGCAAGCTTCTCAGCATCTGTAAAAATTGGTCTACGTTTATTTACATTCATTTTGATAAATATGCATGTTTTGAGCAAGCGTAACAGCGCCCTCAATTTGATGTTACCACGGAGTACTCACTTGTTTGTATTTCAATATTCAAAGTTGTCTAATCTAAGACGGTTAAATTATAGCAATGGTTTTAGCAGAGTGACTTTAGTAAGACTGTCTAAGGGATAAAGCCAGCTTTATTTGAGAGGCTACCAGCTAAGACCGTTTTATAGCAATCTGCCCTTGACTGCGCAACTGCCACTAGAAACACAAGATAGCTTTCATAGCCAAAGTAAAGCAGATAGGTCTAGTGTCATATATTTTACGCAAATCCAGACGTACTGTACGTGGTGCCCTCCTGTTTCCAATACCAAATTGCTGGCAATTTACGCTTCTCTTTTCACTAATGATGTGTGGTCATACAATTCTGTGCTTTTGTGTCTCATTTTATTCTTTTGATTTGCTTATGCCTGCTTGTTTCTATTTTATGGATGGCAACGATTTCTACCTCTGTCAAACGGGCTGCCAAAGAAGGTTATGTATTCACCATGACATAAGTTTGATATAAGTTTTTTAGATCCAGTCGTACGCGGCACACCATTGTTTGTATTCCCACCATGAATTTCGGTGATACAGGTTTTTTTTTCTGTGGAGAACTCTATCATGTGTTTCTAGTATCTTTGCTTCAAGTCCTCTCAGGAAAAGCTTGTGAGAATGCATTTCCAGGAATATACTTAATTACTCCATTATCCCTGTTATAAACATTTAAAATGTTTAAATATTCATTCAGTGATTTTTTTTTTTTGATTACTGTAATTTCTTAAATGTTTTGTCAACTTGCATCTATGCTCATCTGTAGATATAAATTATAAAATAGTAATTAATTACAATGAAAACATCCTGTGTTGTTGTTCGTTGCTCCAACTCTAAATAGTCCAGCATGTCCTTGGTGAATCTGACAAACACATTATGAGTGCTTTGTTTGCGATGTCTGTTGACTCATCTAATCAAATGTTAATAAAGTACAGTGTTTTTTTAATCTTCTTAAAAAATGCTCTTCAATATCATGTCCCATTTAAAGATGTTTTACCTATATAAGATTAATCGCCGCATTTTCTCAAAGAACGGAACGAAAATATGTATTCCAAAACATTTCAAATAGATTCTAGAACTAGAAATAAAGAAAAAATAAAAATCATTAAAAAAAGTGAAGTGCTAGACAAAAATACTATTCTGACAATATCCATAAAATGAAGATTAAAATTATTGATGCATGTTGCTAGCAATAGTCCCATTCTAGTAGTAATATATAATCATACATAAAGTTCTACTAAAATTTTTTTCAAGTGAATACAGTTTTCCGCTTTTGCTATTCTTTGGATAGGATTTTTTTGATAGGATTGGCCAGAAATTTACAAAAAAAAAAAAAAAAAAAAACCAAAACAGAATTGAAGCTGCTTAAATGCGTGGCATTTTCCAATGTATGTGTAGCACGTCTGGCCATCACTTGAAACATGGCAGTGAACAAGAATACATGTGCTGTGAATTGTCTCCATGATGAAATTCGCTCTACATATTATTTGTTTACTTAAGTTTGCTCGATATTTGGAAAGAACCCCAGATCACTGAAAAAATGAGAAGTAAAACAAACTGCTGGCCAGAAATTGCCAGTTGCTCAGTGATCTTGGGAATGCTGAGAGACCGGGCAAGCAACGCTGGTCAACAATCAATTTAACAAATCCAGGACGGACAGATGTGATCCGACAGTTCCCTCTTCATTACGTTATGAGCAAAATATATGCTGAAGTAGAATTGAAGTCAAACCAATGTTGCTTTGACTTTTTACTCCATGTATTTAGGCAGATTTTGTTTTTCTGATTTAATATGCCATCAAGGACATTTAGCTAGGCATCAGTCATCTTGCTCAGGCCCTCCAGGAATATGTAGCACAAAATTCATGGCATCAAATTGAATGTTTCCTGCTGAAATAATGTGAACTACTTAGGGCCTGTGTTGGCTGGATGTACTCGTTCTTGTCAAGTAAGTCAGTTCACACAAGCTATGGCTAGGCCACGTGTTCGGTGGTGTTGCTATGGCGCATGCTCTCATCCCTGGTGGTTACATCTTGACACATCAGCCTTAACAGACATGAGACATCATTTCCTCTGAGAGTTATGTAAAGTAAATATGTTGATATCTAACCAAATTTCATTAAAATTGGTAATCATTTTAACTTCAGTTTTTCTAAAGTAGGCATGTATAATGGTGAGCATTTGTGCTTGGGTTGGGCATACTGTAAGCTGATGAACCAATGTCAATGTATGAGTAGGATCATTGACTGCCTAATAAATAGTCATTCAGCCACAATGCTAGGAGCGAAGCAATACTGAATTTACCTACTAGAACAAGGGTCTGCTTTATGAGCTTTAATTGAGTCATCAGTAAATAATAATAGTAAAAGGTGCAAAAGATGATTATTAAGACATTTATTTATTCTTGAAAATGACCAATAAACAGCTGATAATAATCTTTGGCCACGAATAATCAATCCAGTTATATGTATTGATATAGTGATAGATTGCAATCTATCTGACTCTAAAATAACTGTTGTATCAGAAACCTAAAAATATAACTTACTTTCTCATAAATTGAAAGTTACGCAATAGGCTCAAATAATTTGTTTGTATTTGTGTGTGTGTTTGTCTAATGGTCTTTTTTCACAAAATTTGTCTATTGTTTTAATATTTATTCAGGGCATGATCGGCACAAGTGTCTAAGTGAGGATTCTTTTTGTTTATTAACCTGGCGTTCCTTGTTGAGCACTGCCTCCTTCCCTTTAATAAAATTCTGTTTTTGCCCTTTTTTGATCTTTGGGCTTTTTTTTTTGGTTTAACATCTTAATCCTATTGTTTGGTTTATTTGATGTGAAAGGAAGAAATAAATGTTTATTTTTGAATTGAATTGAATTTTAGGCTGTAATAATATAAAACAGAAACACTGTTCCTTTAAAGAATATACATTTTTCTATCTACTGCCCTCTAGAGGTATATATTTATTGCCCTGCTTTTGAATAATTCTGAGTTCAACAACTCAACCCAGAGGTGATGGAACTAGGAGGTGCTGTGTTAAGGAGAGTAATGTGTGACCGGAAATGGTCTGCATCAGTTGGTTGTTACCATGCGCCAGTGATGTTGGAGTATATTACAGCAAAATGGGACTATTATGTATGCCAAATGAATAAAGTTCGGAGTTTGTCGGGTAGTGAAATGACTGTTGTACATTTTAAGCGCTACTGATGTACTGGGTGTAGCGGATGACGATGAGACATACATAAGACTAGGGCTAGGCCTAACTAGACAGTGCAATAATATGTGATAGAAAGTACACTTTCCAAAGAAATAAATTAAAATAAAACTTTAAAAAAAACCAAAAACAAATAACTAAGAATAATTTAGTTGCAGAGGTACCTTGTACGTATTATACAATGCTAACAATGCAGGTCTTGTATCCCTAGGACAAGGGATCCATGTGCAAAGTGGTGTTTGTTTATCTATGAAAAAAGCAAGCCGGGATAGTTTGCCTTACCAGGAAAAGTGGACGTAATCTAGCTTATGACGTATGCATGCTAACTATATTGTGAGTGTGACCAAAAAATGAATATTTTCTATTATAACCAAAATATTAATAACTACAAGGTTTCTGGGCGTAAATTCCCTTAATACGAATTAAGGGTTGCACAATTGCCATACAAATTACAGCTCCCACAGACGTCTCAGTCGAGAAATAAAGGTAGCTGAAGTTTTTCTCGCAGATCTGACTACGAAACCATATCCAAATTTCATGTTCACTTTTGACCCTGGTTTGTGCTTCGCACTCGCCGCTGAGGGCGTTGTTCCGGGAACCCTGCGTCCAGTGAAAGTACCATTGGATCAGTGGCGACGCCAGCAGGGAGCTTAAGGTCCGAGCTGTCATCGCTTCACTTTTGACAATGCCTCTTGCGAAGAGGCGAAACATGTCAAGTCCGTAAGTAAAAATAACATTACTTACATAATATAGACAACTGGATTAACTAAAAGAAAAAAAATTATAAATGTCTTTCAGAGTCATATAGTGCCATTTCCGGCCATGCAGAGGTCCCAATTAAAAAAATACCTTGTTTGGGAGGGTGCACTTTGAAGTTACACAGACGATCAAGCCAAAAGATAAGCACACTTTTAATTTATTTTGAACCCCATCCCCTCTTCTGCTAACTTTGTGAGACAGTAAAATTTGTAGATAGCACCTGCTATGTAAAAATCATTAAAAAAAAAAAATGTAGTGGTGGAACTATAGTACTAGTGATTACAGTGGGCGGTAGGGTCCTGTACAGTAGCTTTGTTACTGTAGTTATTTATATGGCCTGTATGGCAATTTACACTTAACAAGTAGAAGCGTACTGATTTGGCACAGAAAAGTAATCACCTTTGGGAGAGTGCGTCCTAGTAGTTGCCATGGATCCGAGATAAGGTGTTCGCGTTACGCCAAAGTTTGTTACCAAGTACGTTATTGTTCTTTAATTGTTGGACACTTCTAATAGAGGGATTTAGTGATAGGCGTCACATAACCTAACTTGGGTGTTAGATATAAACAATCCACTGACACACCGGTGTTTTACATGGCGATTTCTATCGCGGCCATCCCTTGTTTGTTGCTGTAAAGATCATCATGATTCCCAGGAAACTATACCAAATTGATTGGAAACTAAACTTAAAAATTTTGCTTTAATGTTTTGCTAATGCTGTAAAGGATACTGGCTGCAACATTGAGATTTTTCGACAAATGTTAGGTCTAGGCCCCTGCATATCTACGGCATGGTTAGGTATGCATGATGGTCTTTGACCCGCGAACTACGCTGCAATGTTAGGGCCAGCATAGGTTTATAAAGGATCACTTAAATTTCAAAACATAAATTCAAAAGAAAACGCTAGGATAAGTACTGTAAATAAACACTATTTTGAACAATCGTATTGCCTTTTCTAGCCATTTACTTCTCATATTGACAGTGGGTGGTTGTTTTAGCAACCATAACATTATCTTTTCCTATGCTATCGCACTGTAATTTTTTTCATGTATATACCCAAGTTAGGTCCCTCTATTGTTGCGCGTAAATGTAAAGTCACGCGGTATACGCTAGAGTTAGAGTTTTCACTTTTGCAAAAGGGCAAAAAAGGATACACTTTGTTATTATAGAATTTGCATGTGGAAATCACAGAGAATGCTATCTTGCATTTATAAGATCTTTGTTATACATGCATTCTGATCTATCGAGGTGTCGGAACACTTAGAAAGTCTTTGCACGCCAACATCCTTGATAAAGTCAATGCAAAATTTGGCACAGAAATACTCGATTATTGGTCCAGAAAGTCACTAAATTAGCTGGTTTTTTTTTTTGGGTTGTTTTCTGAAAATTCGAGAGAATTTGATTAAATTTGGGAGACTTGGACATTTCATGAGAATTTGGGAGACTCCAGATTGAATCGGGAGGGTTGGAATGTATGTTTTGTTGCGTAGTGTAAAAGGAGTAATTCTAGTTTATTATAATTTTACCTTGCATACAATAATTAATAATTGTTTTCCAAACTTTAGCTTTAATGTCAAGGTTGTTTTCTAAATGTAGGTCATTAAAGAATGAAGTCATGTAAATGAAAATTCACAACAAATCATTATAAGAAAAACCGAGAGCAAGGTACTTTCACGATAGCAGTCTGGTTTGATACAAAATTAAATTAAGCATAGAATTCGCTAATTACTTTCAACATCATCTACAAGGTCATAAATGTATTATTCAACTTGAAGCGGTCAGAAGAAGTATGCCAGGCTCTGACCAATATCACGTCAAATTAAAGAAGAAATGTTTCGCTCTGGTTGCAATGTCAAATAGAATTTGTTAACATACAGTATATATTTATTAATTTTGATTTAGACTGACTTTTCTTCATAGTACTTGTCAAAATATTTTGATTATTCTGTGCTACTAATTTTAAAGGGATAGATTTTGTGCATTGAAGGAAGAATTTGAGATTTTAAATTTCTGATGAAAAAATTATGTAAATGCCTTGGTGGAATAATAGAAAACCATCTATTTATTACAGCTTACTTGGTTATTGTTTTAAAGTTGGTTTGTGCGGTGCACTCTCCAATCTAGCTGAGCCACCTGTAATTCGAGACCATTTGAACCAAATGACAGTCTTCAGTTTATTAACACGAACCTAAATCTCTACCCCAACTTTTCAGGTCCCAAATGTGTTTTTAAATTGGAGGGCGAACGTCTTAAGTCCTGGGGCCAAATCTAGTGAGAACTTTGACTTAAAACAACTGCCCTTTAGTAAGATTATTATAAAATTTCATAGTTGACCAAGTAAAAGTTGAGAACCAAATGATTATTTTTCCGTGTCTGAGTTTTATAAGCTATTAAGATAGGAGGCACCGGAGTCAGATGGCCGTGACTCAACAGTGGCTGACCAG
Organism: Anneissia japonica; assembly: GCF_011630105.1. Classification (NCBI taxonomy): domain Eukaryota; kingdom Metazoa; phylum Echinodermata; class Crinoidea; order Comatulida; family Comatulidae; genus Anneissia; species Anneissia japonica. The sequence continues at coordinate 311,438 of NW_022730737.1, read as the reverse complement.
GTTTCATCCCTAGTTAGCGACGGGGGCATATTCCCATACTGCGGTTTGGGTGCTGGCTTAGCTTTCAACTTTCATCACAAATCGTCACTTGTTTTTACAAGACTTTTTGTATTTTGCACTTTAATTTTATAACCATACCATTATTTTCAATAATGATGATACACTAAAGACAAATCACAAATATACTCATACAACATTTTTTTTTTCCTATTGGAAATCATCAACAATTCAGGAATATGAAGTTGCACATTACCTACTAATATTTTGTTTTTTTAAAACAAAAAACAAAATATTAGTACAGTATATTAAGATAATGAACTGAAAAGTGCCTATTAAAATGTGAAAAAAATAATTGTCATTAAGAGAGGTTTTATTGTAACAAAGATCTAAAAATACATAGTTCAAATAGACAATGATAATGCCTTTATTGTCAAAGATTCAATATGCTTCAAATTTATATTTTCCTTCTCATCTAGCAAGTCAATTACCTCCATCTGTTTAGTTATTGCCTGTTTCCCTATGGAACCCGTCTTTACAATAGTAGGCCTAAAGTTGCTCATTTTACAAGGTTCAAGAATACCCCAAGATTTAACCATGGATGTAGTAATTACCCCCTTCTATTTGAGGTTCTCACAATTCTTCCAATATAGTTCATCCCGTTCATTTTACAACATAATGAACCACACATGTCAGCATTCATTACTTCCCTATGGGGTATATAACAAGTCTTCGCATGTAAATTCAACACAGAAAACAAGCATATTCCACACCCACACACTGGGGTGAAACAGAGTGTAAATGAAATCATTTCATTTAATATAGTTTATAATAATTCTACCTGCAGCATGATATGAACATATACTGTAATATCAGGTAACGTATGGATATATAATGGTTGTAAACTTAGGATAAATGTTTAATTGAGAAAATTCAAATCAGCTTCTTCTTTACATGATTTCTAGTTTCCTCGATTCAGACTTGCTAACTTCACTGTTGCAGCTTAAATCATGAATAATAGAACCAAAAGATCGAAGCAAAATCAAGATGAACACAAATTTTAACAAAATAAACCATTTACAGTAGAACCTTGATTTTACCTACGGTACGGGACCGGAGGGTGTATGTAAATCGGGGATTCGTAAAATAGATCTTCTATTTAACTAAAGTACATAAAAATATTGTAAGATTACCTATACGACAAAGGTATAACTTGGGAGTTCCCCTTCATGCCTATTCTAAACAACAGAGCTGTGGTGTTGTCTGGGCCTGTTGAGACAAACTAAAACCATGTGCGCTGCACTGGGCGAGCCAACCAATTAGCGTTAGTGTACGTGAAGCAGCAACCATGTGCTATGCACTGGGCGAGCCAATTAGCATTCGTGTACGAAATTATGTCTACTCAGCTTCGTGTAGAAAATTCGACCAGACAAGCTTTTCCATGGTTTGCCACACGAAGCTAAGGAGGAAAGCAATTATTTTGAGCACCATTGGTAGTTGGTCATCTCACTCAGTTCACATGGTTTTAGATTATAACAACCCAATATTAGAGTCAATCAATGAAAATACGTTGCATTATGGTTTGTTTATTGTTATAGTAAGATACTTTATAAGTTCATACGTCAGATGATGTTGGTTATGTATGCTCACTGCGCAAAAGGACATGAAATGTTTTGGCCATTATTGCAAGTATTTCACACCAATAACACATTCTTTAAGCTTAGTTATTATTTTTCCAAAATGTAGCAAAATATGATAAATTATATGATTTGTTACTGATTTTTTGAAGCAATAGAAATTGTATTTATAAAGGCTTGCACCCAATTTCTTTCAGTATTGCTTGTAATTTCATTTTACAATAAACTTGAAAGGAAGTTTTCAATGTTATAAGTGATGAGATATTTATCCTTTGATGTCTATTTTAATAGATGATGTTTTTTAAAAAAAAAACAAGTGTTCTGAAACTATGTTAATATAGTATTCTTCCTGCAGTAGTAATTAAAACTTAATAGAGGAAGTGTTAAAGATTTTAGAGTGAAGGTGGAAACTATTGCTATTAAGTTAATATGGAGAGCCTTGCCAATTAACAACCCTGTTTGTAGTTGCACAGTAACGAAAGGATGTACTGTAGATGCCACTGTTGCATCACATTGTATTACACTGTAACAATTATTATTATTATTATTATTATTATTATTATTATTATTTGTTTATCTCTTTATCATATTTAATCTCTCCTGTAGATGCCACTGTTGCATCCCATTGTATTACACTGTAACAATTATTATTATTATTATTATTATTATTATTATTATTATTATTATTATTTGTATTTCCTTATTTGTTTCTTAATATTTAATTTCTCCTTAAAAATGCAGGCCAGAAAATGGCTGTATATACTTGCAATGAAAAATGAGAATGTTGTACCAGTAGTGGGCCGATAGGTGGTGTACAGTACATTTAATGACACATACTGTATAGAAGAATCTGTTAGGGAAGACTGATTTTGGGGATATCTGCCCCTATATATGCTACTAGCTTGTCACATCCGACTCTGCCATTTCTTCTTCCCTGTAAATGTGCTTGGAGTTCTGTCCATGACAAAAGCCACGTACGATTTGAAAATTGATACAGACACATTAATGCGTTTGCAATAATCCTAAAATCTTAGTGTGACCTGGACCACACTTGTTTCCGGTTCTTTGTAATGAAAATATTCATTAGATTTTAAAAATTGACAAAAATAGTAAACGAAAAAACAGGAAGATTTTAATGTTCAACATAATATATATCAGGTTGTTGTTACTTATTTTCCTTTTATTTACCTCTTCGCCATGTCCCTAGAGAATTGCATGTCCCTACTGAGGCCAGCATTCTGGTATTAAAGCAGGTGTGGGACACACCTGTTTGAATTTACCCCTCAGTTATCTAGATCAAGTACAAACCCTAGATTTTTCCAACAGCCCAAATTTACAAGGCTGTGTTGCCAAATGTTGGCAGTGTCGCATTATATTACATATTTTAAAAACATCCAAGAGTATACAGAAATGAAAATTAAGGATTCTTGTATAAATCCCAATCTAGTTAAATATCTTCCATCAATTTATTTTTTTGTATTGTAATGGAAAGATAATAAATACAGTTTTGTATAGCGCCAAATCCATCCAACATAAGATGCTCAGGGCGCTTGATATGTGGACTAGGAACTCGATCAATGTGGAATTCAACAAAATGTATTCCATTTGATACTTAATTTTTAATCTTAAAAAATTTCAGAAGATACTTTCCCACACCTATCCCTCTTAGACAAAAAATTGTGCCAACTTTTTGGAATGGGCTCTTTTGGAATCCTCTTTTTATTGATTGGCCAATCAAAGGCCAAATTCAACACTACATGCCCAATTCACACACATTTACTTGAAAGCTACTGTACAGTACTTCGATGGAGTTCAAAATCATAGATAATTTTTGTCTTTTCCTTTAAGGGTTTGGCACTATAAAATTGACATTGCTCTTTTATTATTATTATTATTATTACATTATTATTGTTGTTTTTGTTGTTAATATTGTTGTTTTTTTTTTCAAAATAAAATATAACATTGACAAAAAGGATTGACATTTTGGGTCATGGAACCATTTTCAAGATCAAATGATTAAAAAAATCTAAAAACAGAAAACACCAAGAGGTGACAGGAAGTAAGTAATTGATTAACATATCAAAAGAGGCCTACTGTGTGGAGCTAGGTGTTGTTTTAATGCTTTCTGTACACCAAAGAACTGTTGTTTGTTAAGAATGTCTTGACATTTCAATTGAGTTGCTTCAATCGTCTTCAGGAGAAAGTCAGCTGAGCTATTCATTCAAATCATATCCTTGGATTTTTGCCCCGGGAAACACTGGTGCATAAATTGAATATGAATAGGGGGTGGGCTGTATTTCCAATGAACTACAGTTATTGTTTTATGTACTTACTTTATACGTAATGTATAGAACTTTAAATTATGCTTTTCTACTTTCATCTACTTCAAACATCATGTTAATATGGTGTTTCAATTAAAAGTTTTTAACCCCTTAGGCTTAGGCTATGTTACTTCCGGCTTGTAAAATCATTTTGTGTGCAGCTTGATTTTTAATCTGACATTCATTTATAATACATTCACAGCAAAAAAAAGCTTAAAAAGATATGCTAGGATGCAGCCTGTGATAGCAGACCATGCAGACAAAATTTCAATTCTATCAAGTCAAATCACATGTGAAATAGCCAACGATTGGTACTTACAGTACCATATCAGTTGATTGGTTCCCACGTAGGCTATTATTAGAATGTGTTGAGTATATCGGCTGTGGACTTAGTAATAATAATAATAATCTTTCTTTTAAACGGAATCTCGTTCACCAAGGAGGTGTTCATCCACGAGGCCGTATATTTATCTTTAACATATGGTATCAGATCATGAAATCAAACAAGAACTACTTACAAATACAAATAATGGATAAAGAAGAAACAAAGATACTACAAAAAAAAACTGTACATTTAAAAAATTATGTTGAAATTAACTTTTTTTAAATTTTAAGAGTGGTACTAATTTTTGTGGTCTCATCAATATTGTTCCACAAGTCAGCACCAGGATATGCCAAACTATTTTTTTTATACTCTGTATTAGGTTTATCTATGTACAGGTTATTTGTAGATCTAATATTATATGCTGATTGCCTTTGTGAAAATTTAATTCTTAAATAATTGGGAGTCAAGTCATTCATTATTTTGTACATCATTACTTTTTCATTGAAAATAAGTCTATCTTCAAGGTTGGACCATTTAAGTTCTTCCAGTGCCTATGTACTAGAATCATATTTTCATTATTTGTTATTATTTTAGCTGCTCTGTTCTGTAATACTTGTAATTTACTACTTAATGTTTTGTTACATCTACCCCACACAACATTGCAGTAATCAAAGTAAGGGGCTACTATAGCATTGTACAACACTGATTGCATAGGGATTGGGAGCAAGTACCTTGATTTCTTTAGGTAGAACAAGCCTGGAAGAACTTTGGTCCTAATATGATCTACATGTTTATTCCATGATAGAGTTTCATCAACTATTACACCTAAATGTTTACAATGAGTAAATCTTTGAAGACGGGTACCATTGATATGCATCCTTTCTCCAAGGACTTCAGGGTCGACCGTGCAGTACACATGCTAGTAAATGCGCCGGTCTGTGCAGGTGAGCTGACCTTGGAAATACTGGGTCATTGTGGTGTGACTTCCTGGTGTCCCAGATTACAACCCGACACCCACCACCTTTCTTGTGTCCATAACAAATGAAGGGCTTCCACTCGCTTGCCTGGAGGAATAAGTAGGGCCCATCGGACTCGATGAGGAGCTTACTAGCCTGCAAGATGTTTGCAGATGTTTGTACCGTGGAAAAGGGTTAACACTGCTTAAGAGATTTCTCAAACAACTCATCCTGTCGGACCCAGTCAGTACTTGGCATGTGGTTGATGCCAACTCTAACCTGGGATGAGCCCGTCAAAATGATCAGCTTACTGACCTGGACGAGACAGCTTTGTTCCTTCAGGAAGAATCCCAACGCCTACTTGGAATCCCTGGTAGAGGGGTCGTTTGTAGGATCGCAGTAGATGACGATTCCCCCACTACTTTAACACAGTGCAAATCCAGGTGCAGGCGTTTGGTTCGCCTTAAGTATGAATATTTTCCCTGCATGCGAGACAAATATGAAACAAAAGTCTTATTCAAACACTAATTGTCTACTGAACGATATAACGTCATGAAAACTCTCAAAAATTAATATAAAAATTAAAATTATGTAATATTTGACAGATGGGAAGAAAAAATAGTTTCCATAATTTACATTTAAAGAATGTCTGTTAGCAAGCCAATTTTTTTTTAATTGTTGGTTAAAATCTTAAATATAAAAACAATTCTATATTTATTTAATTATGTACACATATAATTATCTTACCGTTATTAATAGTATGCGTTATGGCACAATGACATTGACTTGTTTATGGCCAACAACATTCAAAAACAATAATAAACAAACAAGAATACTACTACATCGACATAAAATGTTATCATGCATTCCATATGGAAGGTCTTGGCAAATTTCCCAAGTGACTAGATAGGACATCAGCTTTTAATTGTTATTCTTTTACAAAGAAAATTCTTTTAACAGATTTTGACATATTTCATTTATACTTCTTGCTAACATATCTTGGGCTCTGTGATAAAAACTATGTATCAGCCTCAAACATTCAATAATCATATTTATTTCATTCAAATGCTAAGCAGTTTAAGTGGTTGATGAATTTGAATAACTCATTGTAGTTTTGCATCAGACAAAATTTGATTTAATTTGATTTGAGTGTATGTCTGGTAATAATGGAAAAAATAAATCAAATAGCTTTAAAAGGCTTGTACAGTAGGCTAGTAATTTGCGAAAAGTTGATTATTTAACTTAATGCTGAAAATTCAATGCCATAAACATTGAAAACATCTATATTTTATTATCTTTTAAACATTAGCTCAACCCGCCCTCGATAAACTAACGTTACATTATCTCACTATATTAATTGGATTAACACATTATCAAGGATAAGTACTGAGTGTTTAACACTGGTGTCCTTGGATTCAATTATAGTTAAACGGATTAGTTGCCTTTTTTATGAGGTTTTAATTGTTCTTTACCGCCGAAAGTGCGGTATTGTAACGTTAGTTTATGGAGGGCTGGTTGGCCTAATGACATAGGAATTTCCTTTTCATAATTTGCTTTGTGTCTGTTTGATTAGGGATTACAGAGATGGCCAATGCTTTACTTTTGGACATTAGATTTTAGGTGATTAAGAGGTAAACACTTTGGATTTATTACTTTCAATTTATTAGTTAATTGTAGGTGGAGCTATAACTAGGAAGCAGGATTTAATCAATTAATTATTGAAGGTTCCTATATTTAGTTTATACAGCAGGATTTTTAATAGAGTATCCTTGGAACTTTTAATAAATAGAAACACTACATTTGTTTATATTAAATGCAACAATTAATTTAGGCAAACAAATTCATTAAGCTTTTTTTTAGCATGAATTGTATTAGAGGCCAACGGAAGCCTTATGCAAGGCAATTCAACAGGCTGCACATCTCTGGACGTGAAAGGTTTTATCAACACTGCACATTCATGTAATGTTCTGTTCCATTAGACATGGTCATTCAATAAGTTGACTTTATGATCATACAATAAAACATGTTGACGGGTATTGTTGTAGTTTTGAGTATACATAACCATTTTACACCCTCGAAAAAACACCTAGAATAGATTCCCCCTCAAAAACCTATCTTAACAGTAAATGCCTTGGGTGTTTTTTTGAATAAATACTATATATAAAAAATAGTAAATTTACATTTCCTGTAAATCAGTGTTTCTGAACAAAATTGAAGTTTTCAGAAGCACTAAAAGAAGCTCTTTAAAATGGTTGAAGAGCTTTACGTGCCTTGTTGGCGCGCGGAGATGAACTGCCTTCTGTTGAATTGCATTGCTCCATGCGAGGACCAACTTTTAATTTTGAAGGCCTAGAGCTATTACTTGTGCATAGATTTTTATCTATAAAAATTACTCAATGGACAGATTTTTATCAGACTTTATCTGATATGTTTGTCATATCTGATCAAACAAATGAGTGTCTTTCCATGTATTTACACGATGTTGCCTATACATATATTGTTTCTGCTTGGAACGAGCTTCCCTTACGTCATTCTGGCCTAAACTGTTAATGTTTTCAAGTCGAAGTTAAACGAGTCCTGAAAGAGTCGTGTAAAATGTTCATTTTTTTTGTATGATTCTGTGTGACTATAGGATAGGATGCGCCCAAGTCCGAGATGGCCGAGACCCAACAGGTGCAGATCAGGGTACATTCTGGCAGATCCCTAGTCTGCGGCTTGGGTGTATCCCATACTGCGGTTTGGGAGCTAGTATTATACTTTGTGTGATGCATTCATTACCTAAGCTTTTTTTTTTGTTAAAGTTACTGTTGTGAAGGAACACTTATCCGCAAGTCACCAATTATTGTTGACTTATTATATATTTTGAAAGTGGGCCATATAAGCTTAAACTTTTTTACCGGCCAAAAGTTATAGTAAAATTATAGGCATGCAACTTATGGTAATGATGTGATGTCATCATGACCATATTTAGGCATGTCACATGTTTTTGTCAAATAAAATTTGATAGTCTGCACAGGGCTTTCAAAATGTGTGTTTGTCTTGGATCTTGAAATTGCATTTATGGCCCTGTCACACCTAGACGATTTAGCCAGCGTACAGTATTCCAGCGTATCATCATTTTTCTAAAACGATGGCATACGTTTATAAAGTGTATGAAAATTTATTAACCGTTTCCAGTCGTATGGCGTCGCGACGACGCCCTCTTTGACCATACTTATAGCGAGGTGCATCGTACGTACGCCCTGTATAGATTTCATGATAATTATTTTATAGCTATAGGCTGCTAGGCTCTATATCTGTAGAGGGCCTCCTGTATTTAGACCAAATAAAATGCCTCCGTCCAGTAAAAATCCGACATTTATGATTAACATACAATTAACATGTGTGAACGTGTGTCAACGATCGCATAGCTTACCTACAATATACAGCCCTTGTATGTGGAACGTATGAGCCATACGCTGGCATATGACCTCGCCGTACTAAGATGTATACCAGCATGCTTCAGCATGTTCTTACTTATACAAAACTTGCCCATAACTTACTCGTACGTCAGCGTATTCGCCAAATTTTTCATACATTGATGTACGCTGACTAAATCCTCAAGGTGTAACAGCTGTGCCAAAATAAATTGTAATTGTTTTTATGTAAATGAGGATGATACAGTTGCACTGATTAAAACCCCCTTGACTAACCCCAGACTTGTTTACTAAAATCATAATAGTTGAACAATGATCTGGATACTTTTTGAGTCTTGATATTCAAAGTTCTGTTAAAAACCTTAAACTTTGTCCCTAGTATTATATTTTACGTGGCAAAAGCCTAATAATTTTTTTCCGCCATATTTGTGGCAAAGACAAGCCAAACCAGTCACTAGTCTGTTTCAGAGATAATGCTGGAATTTCAACATTTTTAAAATCTATTTTATTGCACTAAACTAGCCTTTATATCTATACATCATGCTATGCTGTTATTTTTCCCATTTGCAATGTTAAAACTTCAAGTTTTAAAGATTTGTGGTGATGGTTTGTACCTGAGAAATGCCCAAATTCGTAAGGCTGATTGCTCAAATAGGCCTATTGTTATAACATAACAAAATGTTGGATTTAAATGGTACTTTTACCATGTTATACAGTAGGTCACATTTTAATGTTTAACTCTGTATTAATACCCAAAAATCAATTTTTGCGATAAGTGACTGGTTTGGCTTGTCTTTATGGGTGTCATATGACATCATGCTTATGTAGTGACAAATATTTGTCACAAAAAAAAGTATAGTGTGGACAGATCATTAGTTTTAATTTTGCATTTATTTGTATTTCATGTTAGTGAAGTGAAAATATTAGACAACGATAGTTAAATACTTCCCTTAAAGGGGAAATGGCACATCATTCCAAAAAGACATAATTAATTTTAGCTGAAAGAGATGATACAGGATATGCTGATGACATTTAGATAAATTAGTGGAAGAGATGTCTGTCCCCCAGCCTAACTCTTCCTCTGTTTATGTAACATCTGCTTGGTTAGCATCCAAAATTTCTATACTGATGAGTGATAGAACATAGATATTTCAGTACCAGTATAATGAAGGGATATCCTAGGCTATAAAAATAACAAAACATCTTCATCATCATTTAGATGTAGAAAGATGTAATGATCTAAATTTTCTTCTAATTTGTATCAAACAATGACCTACTAAAAGGTTCAATATTAGGCCAAAAGAAAAAAAAAATAGTGTTGCTAAGCCCAAAGTCAATCGGTCGGCATTTTTTCTACTGTCATCCTATATGTTTATGACCTACTGTACAAAAAGGTTCAACATTAGGCTAAAAGAATTATTGTGTTGCCAAGTACAGTAAAAGTAAGGCAGAGTTTGTAGTTGATGAAATTTGGTAGAATATTAGCAAAGGTATGTTATATATCAGCTGAGTAGATTTATTAAATATATTGAAGGTTGAAGCTGCTCTTATGAAACAACAAAATGCATCAAATAGCATTATTACATACCTAACTTTTATACCAATAGTACAACACTACAATATTACGAATTATAGTATAAATGATATTTACATTATAGAAGATGTAAGAAATAAATTGCTGCAAACATTTGATTGGGAGAACCATTAACCCATTCATTCCGATGTTTATAAAAAATATATATAATAATTTTTTTTAGTGATATAATAATTAAATTATTTCTACAAGTGTAATAAAATAATGTTTGATAACAATTGGAAGATAATTAAATGTTTTCCCGAAATAATCTGTTATATAGTTTTGTGAAATTTTTTAAAAAAAATTAATTTATTTTAATTAATTTTTATAACTTTTTGAAAAAAAATTAAAAATACTTGTCAACAGCCAGAATAGCAAAAAAAATCATCTTCAAATAAGCACAAATCATTCCTTTAGAAAATAAAACTAAATTTATAATTATTGATCAAGAACTTTGGAAAGATAAAAATAATATAAAATTTGAAAAGCCACATTGTTGTTTTCGGCCACAAAAGATGAATTTTATGTGGAAATATGTGGAGATACTGTAATATTTAATAAGCAAAACTGGTACAATATGTATATTAATTATAAATATTTATTGTAGGAAGTGTCAGAATAGTTACTTTTTGGGGAAAAAGTGTATTTTTAGACAATTTTATTCATCAGTGTTGACGGTGGCACCTTCTTGTTCAAGGGTATCATATTAATAATAATAATAATAATTGATGGATTTATATAGTGCAAATAAACGAGGTCTCTATGCGCTCGAGACTAGATGTACTTTTCAATAACATTCTGCTCCCTTGAGGGTCACTTCATGTCCTCTGCAGCCAGTAAACCAGCGCACTTTCATCTGTCTACGACGGGCTGAGTGAACCAGTACACCGGGGTAACCCCCACCCCCTACTGGGTTCTTTAAAGTGCACAAGTGCACAAGCATTTGTGTACACATGGGCCTACGGCTTATAGTCGTTATCCGAGAAGACTTGTTCCACCACCAGAACTATAAGAGCTAACTGGTCGCGAATCCGTGCCGATATTGTTGGCTATGATCACGGTGCCCCTGCCTTAATCGCTCGGCCATTTGGCTCGCTCTATGTTACATAAACGCATTTCATATTTTTAATTACTCTAATCATTAAAATAAATTAAAAATTCAATAAAAGAATAAATTAAAAATTCAATAAGGACCATTTTTTAATAAAAATTTATATTTTAGTGGTTAGTTATTGGTCTTTGAGTTGGCAGCATATCGACTTTGCTCATTAATACTCGCATCTTTATTTAGGGAGCCTGTCAAGTCAAAACAACGCGAAATCGCGAAGACAACGCGAAGTTGGGGGTTAAACCAAAAATTAATGCATCGCGTTGCCCAACCTGATGTTCAGATTTTATCTTGATTTGTGGGATATTACATTTTAATGAATATGGTACAATCGACAACAAGCATGTTTTAATCACTGAGAGCAACCAAGCATAATATTATCAACGACACTCCACATGCAACCAGTGTTCATTGTCAGTACGAATTAACAAATGTTTTATCAAGGAACGCTATGGGCAATTCATATTATGTATATTATAATACCAATAATTCAAATAAAAAAGGTTTTTAGTCGAAACCTTTGGTTTGGGTATGTTTATTTCGATGTGTTTAGACATTGCATGAAGTAGGTATCACGTAATGGCACTTGAATGAAGAAGAAAAAGCTGTTTTATGAATTGTTCACCACCCCCTTCGGCTCCAAGCAACCAAAACAGCACGTGTGTTGTTCTGTCGCAGCAGAATAGAGGACTCTACCAACCCTATGATTATGTATAATCAAAGATACTAGAAATACAAGATAGAGTTCTCCACACAAAAAGTGTTCCACCGAAATGCATGGTGGGAATACGAAAAATGGGACGCCCCTACAGCTGGATCTAAAAAAACTTGTGCCAAACTTTCGTTACCAAGTCGTCGCGTATTTTATTATC
>NW_022730737.1:272243-299080 GCF_011630105.1 Anneissia japonica | reverse complement strand
ATACATACATAATTATACACATATAATACAAAATGTGTACATAAAATTAAACACAGACCTTTATAATCCATAATTACCATACTCTCACACATAGTTGACCAGGAACAATTATTCCACTATTTGTACGGTCAAGAATTATATTTGTATTGTTGATTGAGCAAAGAAGTTGTATGTCTGTGATTCTTTGTTTTCTGCACATATGTAGGCCGTAGGATACGATATTTCACTCAGCAAACATCATCAGTAATACCACTACTATCACACTTTAACATGTATCTTCTTTGATTCCGTCCTCTGTATACAAGCGGCGGTGTCACAAAAGAAAAAACGTCTTGTTAATAATCACAGAAAATGTTCTTGATTTTAAGATTCAATACTATTATTTATATAATCAAGCAGTAAAATTCCACATACAATATAAACAAACAAGTGTGTATTAATATTTTTTAAAGAATATATATATATATATATATATATAGACCTATACAATATTACATCATATAAACATTAATAATAACAGGCTTACAATGCCTGTATCAATGAAGTATAAGAAGTTAAGTCTGTTAGCAAACTCTACAATAAATATTTACATAAATAGGCCAATATAGATTAAAACTAGAGCAATATAATACTGTAACAAAATAGTGTATATTATAATTTGAATAACCAATGCCTTCTCTGAATTTGTTAAAATGTACATACCATGTTAGTAGGATTAGAAAACATTAGTAAAGATAGCAAAAATGATGTTCGATGATATAAAGTCAATGAAAGGCGCCAACTCTTTATTTAATAAATTTCTATGATGTCGGTATTTAGCATTTATGGCATGTCGCAAAATAGCCCATGAGCCGCTAATAAATACAAGGTTGGGAATTCCATTTCTACTTTACTTTTAATTGCTTCCATTATTGTATCATTTAATTTTGGAAAGGATTTAGGTACCCCTTTAGAGTAGTAAGTCCCTTCCTTCAAATTTGACTTTTCTTCTTTCGTTAGCAGTGTATACATCAGATTTTGTGTCAGAGAAATAGGCAAGCAAGATTTATCAAAGACATCGACGTAAGTTACATAGGGTACAGATATTTTACGAGTATTACAAGGTTATTATAAGGACAAGTTTATTACCTGCAGAAAGGAGAGTAGGTTTTTTTAGTTGGAGAATATGAGATCTAGTAGTGGTTTGTGTGTTATAGTGCCAAAAGAAATGTGATTTTCCGGAATGGTTTATGATTGGTTGAGAATAGGTCGGTTGAGGATGATTCGTTAGTTATGTGTGTTAAATTGCTAACAATGCTCCGATCAGATTCTTAGTTAGTTGAAAGAGATGATGTTAGTGAAGATTCATTAGATGACGTTTAGTGAGCTAGGTGAGGGAGGCATTGGCCAATCTAAATCTAGTAAATATGATTATCCTTGGCTACTGCCTCCGGTTGGTTGGTGGCTGCTGTCGGTCAGTTGGTTGGCGGCTGCTGTCGGTCGGTCGGTTGGCTGTTGCTGCCGTCGGTTGGCTGCTGCTGCCGTCGGTCGGCTGCTGCTGCCGTCGGGCGGTCGGCTGCTGCCGTCGGTCGGTCGGCTGCTGCCGTCGGCTGATGCGGTCGGTCGGCTGCTGCCATCGGTTGGTTGGCTGTTGTCAGTCAGTTGGCCGTTGCTGCTAGTCGCTTGACTGTTTTTGCTGTTGGGCGCTTAGCTGCTGCCTTTGGTTTGTTGGCAGCTTCATTTGGTCGTTTGGCTGCTGCTGTTGGGTGGCCGGTTGCAGCTACTGTCTGTTAGTTGGCTGATGCCATTGCCTGTTCTTGCCGCCGGTCGTTTGACTGCTGTAGCTGCCAGTTGGCTGCTGCTGTTGGTTGCTTGTCTGCTGTTGCTGTTTGTCGCTTAGCTGCTGCCGCTGATCGGTTGGTTGGCTGATATCGGTTGGTCATCTGCTGTCTGATGGTGATCAAAATGAGCATTAACTGTCTATGTACTGTAGACCTAATTCAAGTTTTCAAAGAAAAAACAGACAAATTCAATAACAATCAAAGTGAACTTAGATTTGAAAATGCTTCAGGCCTATATTTACAAATTGTATGTAGCGTCACCGTGACATGCTAAATCCTTATTACGGCAAAATGTTGTAAAATTCCCTTTGTTTTTTTGCTTCCTCATGATGGGTTTCTTGGACATGTAGTGCTTCTGTCTTGTTAATCTGAAAATATTTAGAATATTTTTAAAAACTAGTTTAAATGGTTACTGTTAAATACAAAAGTTCAAGTTTAATAAAAACAATGCAAAATGATCTACTTTATTTGTCGACCAACAAAGGAAATTCTTTGTTACAAGTGAAATAATAGTAATCATAATTATCATTATCATTATTATTTTGTATATAAGGCCTAGAAATATATTTAAAACCCAAGATATTATCTATATCCCATGGCTGGAATTAAAATGAAGAAAATTTGGCAGAAGGTGTGAACTTCAACAGATTTTTTTTGTTATATTGTGGTCATTGACATGGAAATAAGTTAAATTTCAGTAGATGGGTTCCGAATTCATTGATTCAATCATTTTTCTCAGAATTTAAAACTAATTTACTATAAAAATAACAAAGCAAGTATACAACTTATATAAAATATATAGTACCTATAGGAAAATGCCTACACATTTCACCTCCATTTAGAGGTCAATTCATTCAAATGATATACCTTACTTTATTATGGAATTGGTTCTACTCTGGATGATTTATGTGTCTATATTGTTAAAATGTCACATCAATTTGTAGTTTACATGAATTCGGCAAGATTAAACACACAATTATCTTTCACCTGACCACACACATGCAAAGTTAGTGTTCAACTCCACTGCAAGCCTTGCTCAAAAACAGTTCCAAGTTATCTCTTTCAAATATTTAGCCTAATTAAATTTAAAGTTGTATGTTATTTACTTGTAAAAGGTTAGCTGAAGATAAACTTGGTGTCAAAATGACCTTGTTGTATATGTCAATTTGTTTAATTTACTTAGATTTTAATTGCAGTGTAACTCAACAAGCAAACCTGTGTAAAGCTGACCAAGTAAACCCATCCAGCAAAGAACAACCCTAAAGTTTATTGCTGTTCTCAGTACATTCTCAATCCTCAGTGGGATGGTAATATCCCCAAAAAGTTCCTAAAAAAATTGCCATTTGTTTGGCAAGTGTATCACCAGTTGAAAGATCCATTTGGAACTCATCTTTTCCGAAGTTTACAGACCTGCCAAGTGTTCTGCATTTAACATAAATGTGAAATCAATTTGATATATTTAAGAAAATATATCTGAAGTGATATTTAGACACAAGTTGGTTTTCAATGTTTCTGATAGGTACCTGTATATTTCATAGTTCCGAGTTTCGAGTTTACCTTAGGTAAACATGTTTTTGAGGCATATTAGTTTTTTTTTCAGAATTGATAGGAAAACCAACACAAAATCAGTTGTTTATCTTTAGAGGGCATTTTTCTTAAGTATGTTTTTAGACATTGAACTTAAAAATTCCGTACAAAATGTTATCACCAACATTTATCAAATTGTGTTACTACAATTAAACAATAATATACAACAATTTATATACCGTAAAATTTATTTAGAATAGAAAAGTAACCTTTTTTTGTAGGGCATTGGAAATTACCCATGAATTGAATAGGCAGTGTTGGGTGTCTTATGTTGAATTTTGTAGTAGTAGTCTTAATTCCTAAACCTTCTACTATCTTCAGTAGTAGGTTCAGTAATTCTGGAACTTTGTAAATTAGTTAGCAGTAAACAAAACTTACTGGGTTGCTAGCAACCATCTGGAAAAATCTAATTATATATTGTAGTAGATTAGAAAATAAGAAAGAAATACAGACTTATTTATTTGATCCAAGTAGCTTATTATTTAAAATAATAATAGTATAATATGTTAGACTTATATAGCACTTAATGCCAACAAAGTGTTTAAGTGCTTCTTTATTACCCCCGGTCATTGGATTGAGCAATACATACTCAGCTCCCTGGGAAGAATTCCATTAATGTTGCAGCTCTAATTAGCGCATTTTGTGTTTGAGCCTAACATGTATTCCTGGGTGGCGAGGGACAACCGCAGGTAAAGTGCCTTGCCCAAGGACACAAGCGAAATGCACATTGAGGAATTGAATAGTACTTCTATTGCCATATCATACACTTTGCACTCCTTTGCAGTTCTCTCATCATCTGTCGGATCTTTTTGCTTCCTTGGGCACAGAGTTTCTGGTAACTATCCGAAAGTGAGACAGAAAGTTAGTACATGTACAGGGGGCCATGCTTGTTCAATTGGATTAAGGCTTGACTGGCCAGGAGCATATGTTAAGGGATCTGGTGTTGTCTTTATACAGTCTACAGAAATAGAGCAAGTTAGTCTGATGTTTGGTTAAAATCACAGCTACTGTCCCCTATGATAAATAGACTGATCCTTTCCAGTGGTAGGAGATCGTCAACGTGCAATTTCACAGTGGATTTCGACACGGGGCTTATGCAGCCAAATTCATCAACTGTTTGCTCAGGTTGATCTGCAATGGTGAGCGCAATGTACCTGCTGGGGTGGTCATAGTCACTATATATGTTAGTCTATCTTGCATTGGGAAAAAAATTCATAAATTGCGAGTAATTTCTTAGTGTTTCCATGTGGCAGGAGCAGAAGGCCAGATTCTGTCGGTCCAATAGGCCGATGACTGCAATAGAGTATTTTATGAATGGCAGTGTGCCACTCTTCTTTGCCGATTTAATCGCAGAAAGCTGCTGAGCCAGTAGAAGTTTTTAGGGCGAGCCTTCTTCAAAACATAAAGTAGACAGGGCATTGTGTTGAGTTGGAGCTTGGCTAAAAAAAAGAATTATTGTTTTAGTAGTATTAGTATAATAGAAAAAGATGGAAGCATGTATTTGGATGGAAAGGCAACTAACCAAATACTTACTATTCTTGGAAGGTTCATATCCTCGATAGCATACATTTATATTATGTTCGTCAACTAAAACATCTGCTTGAAAGAAAATCATGTGGTTGGTGCATCCAGCACTGAGTTAAGATCTGTTTTTTGGTTGAAATGCGGCTTAATTTTCTTGCTTGGTTTGCCTGCACCAGATTCCAGTTGTGGCAGTATATGGTGCAGAGCAATTTTCCCCTACATACTCCTGTGTCAGCAAAGAGGAAATTTTGAGAGGTCTTACATTAAATGAAGATATAATGCTACTCACACCATAAAAGAATATCTAATTAATGTCGGTTGTTTTTTAGGTAAATGAAGTCTCTAGTAAAATAATCCTGAATAAATATACTGGTAAGATGCAAGCTAGTACCAAATAATAGTGGATTTACAAAGCAGTCTGCTCATTTGAACAACTGAACAGAAAGTGAATAAAACAAAGAACTACAACCACCTGTGTAGACCAACAACTATACTGTACGTTAATTATTATGTAAAGTAAATGGAGCTTCTAGACCATATCAAATGAAGAAAACAAAAAAAATAAAAATAGTATAAAAAGCACAATATGTAACTATAATAATTCATTGGTAAAGATTATACACAATACAATAATTATTGATTAAAATATAACAGAATCAATGTTTTAGAATGTTGGTTAAAGTTATAAGTATACGTTTAAGTATTTTTACGTATAAGTTGGCCACATTAACCTCGAATAGAGACCAGTTTCATCAGCGTTGAATATTTTGTCCATTGTCGAACCTTTATCTTGTATTAGTTGTTGCAAGCGTGCTTGAAACAGTACTGTAGATTTGGCATCGGCAGATAACGATTCCACTTGAAGAGAAAATGAATGTTTGCCATGTCTTTTCGTGATTCTGTCCAGCCAACCATTGCTGGCCTCAAAATTCAAGTAACTGGCAAGATAGAGTTCTTTGCAAAACAAAAGTACCTTTTCCTGTAAAAGGGGGGCCCCAAAATGGGTACCACCTTTCTTTGTTGTTGGATCAACGATGTGTAATATGCTTGGTTGAGCCTTTCAAATTACGTTTTGGACATGATTTCTTCATAAATAACGTAAGAATTTCACTCTTAGAATCATTGTTGCCTAGACTTTCTCTCGTTTAGCTCATACTGTGGACACGGTAGATTTAGCTAAGTCAAATTGCTTTGTGACAGCAAGTTTAGACCTTCCCTTCTTCCATCCAGCAATGATTTTAATTTTAGTTTCTATTGAAAGGCTGTGGCGTTTCCTTGTTGGGGTCATGGTGGCAAATGATTAAAAAAGATAAAAATGCATGTGTAATTAATTTGTTTGGCAATTTCATGAGCTGAAATGCTCATGTTTTTCATGTTTTTGAAACAAAGGCAGATTTGTTTCACTGCAGTTCCAAGTCGTACATCATATCCTTTTATTTGTCTCCGACAGTTTATGCAAAGGCTTGCCTTGTACAGTGCACATATTGTGAAGTTTGCCGACAGCGTGTGGGAAATGAAACAGTTCATTGATAAAAACAACCAACGATTACGCATCCTTTGATTTTACCTGATAGCGCGTCATGTTAGTGGACTTGAGAAAGGCCATTGAGACAGAATTCATTGATAAAAACAAGACATGATCGTTCATCCATAAAACATAAAACGATCGTTTGCAGCGGCGAGCTGTTTATTTGTATAGTACCATACATGGTAATTTGATGACTCATATAAAGAAACACTTAATTAAACATTTTTTTTTTACCATATCCTAATGTAAAACAAACATAGTACAGTAGGTGTTTTAAATACTAATGTTAATGACGTCAACGACTGTACGAGTTGTACGTAAGTAAAACTGAGGGTTCGTAACTGAGATACGTAAAAACAAGGTTCTACTGTACATGATTTTGACAATGTGAACTGTCATAGCCCCATAAATTACTGTGAAACTTTCCATCTCTCCAACCTTGTTTAGCTCCCAGCAGAAGAACATTATAAGAACATTATAACTATCATTTAAAATGTTGAAAACAATATAAGTTTCATCCTTAAAGCAAAATAAAATTTGTAAATATTTAATTCATTAGTAGTAACATGTAAGCAAATCATTCAACTTTCTAAACTTATGAAGCAACTGAAAAAAAAGACCTGAACACATAACATTAATCATGTTTCCTATTGTCTATGCTACCCTGCCTAGGTCTGCCTATGGGTATGAATCACCCCTTACTCAATCCCCTTCCTGACCTCGGAAAATGTTCATAGCTTATACTTGGATTAGCTTGCATTCATGTGAAAAATGTACATGTCAGTTACTGCAAATATCTGGGTTTTGATTGACACCTGTATGATAGATATTCACAGGTGGATGACAAGGAAACAGGAGCATGACATGTAACATGTGGTTATTCAAGTAGAGTAAACCCCCTTCGTAATAAATGAATTACAAATTCATATGGTTCACAATAGATAATTATTAATTGTAGTAGCTGTAGATCTACATATATTATGATTTATTTAATTAAGGTGCAAGTGGACATACCATTGAAATGTAGTCCCTTGAATTCAGAAGCTTGTACAATTTGCAGCAGATAACTCATTAATCATCATGGGTTTTCTTGAAATGTGTGTAGAAACACTAACCAAAAAGAAAAGGGATTGTAAAGTTGTTATTCAAAGAATAATACAAGTTAGTTATTAAAACTCCTGGCTCAATCCATTGCTTGGCCTCTGAAACATTCATGTGAAGAACTTACATGTCAGTTATTGCTAATGTCAGGGGTTTGATTGACACCTGTATTATTAATATTCACAGGTGGATGACAAGTGAACAGGTGGGTGACATGAACCTGTGGACATTCAAGTAGAGTTAGCTTCTTTGTAAAATGAATGACAAATTCAGATGGTTCAAAATTAGTAATTAATTGTCGTAGCTGTAGATCTAGAACACATGTATATTATTGGTTTATTCAATTAGGTACAAGTGGATGGACCACTGAGATTTAGACTCTTGAGTTCGGTTCAGAAGCTTACATTGCAGCAGATAACTCCTTAATCATCATGGGTTTTTTTATGTCAGAAGAAATACTAGCCAAAGAGAAAAGTGAATTGTAAAGTTGTTTTTCAAAGAGTAATAAAAGCTATTAATTATCAAAACTCACAAACTTTTCCTGGCTGAAGTAGATAAACCAGACATTGACATAAAACATTCCCCTGTTTGTTTCCCTTCCCTTCCTGGCTGGAATGTATGACATGCTGACCTGTATACAACTTCTGAAATTCAAAGAGAAATGTGGAATGCTACTGGATACAAGGATTCAAGGATACTTTATTTATCCCACTACAGGCAAATTTAATTGCTGAATACGACAATGTGAAAAAGCACAAGACAATTAACTGATAATGATATTAGTAATAGTAATAATATTAATAATAATAAATCTATTAATAATAATAATAATAATAAACTCTTCAACAAAGCTTATTATTTGTTTTGTTTCGTGAATTAATTAAGTTTATATATACTGTAATCTCGTTGTTGTTACTTTTTTATATGGATACCTACAGGTATTTCCCAAATAAAAGATAAGTGAATGAATGATATAAATAAAATGTACATACATACCTTATGAAAAACCTCTCCTGCCTTCCCAGTATTTATCATGTGACATGGGAATCCTATTACATATGCAGTGTCACTCTCCTTTAAAAGTCACAGTACTGTTCTTCCATGAGAATGAATGCGTTTTCAGTACTTCATCCTTTGTATTGAACAGTGCCTCTGCAGTGGAACGAGATGACATTCACATCTAAAAATTGTGTTCTAACACATTTGTGGTTGATATCAAAGATCCTAACAGTCATTGGGTTCATCTTTTCAACCCCTCTGTCGCTGGACCCATCAGTGGTGACAGCAAATTGTCCATTTTTCATAAATTCAATAGGGATGCTTTGTAGTGAGGAGCAATGGTACCATTTATAATTCAAGCTGTTTTGGTTCTTCTAGATGACAACTTCTTTGCTATTTCACTATAAGGAAATTTGTCATAATATAATTGTAAGGGAATAAGGTCATCTGATAATGCAAGAGGTACGATGGTTTTTAACCAATACTTTTACTTCGACATGAGTGACCTGAAAGTGAAAGAAGTTTGGTTACATTTTCACCATAACCATCTTACAGCTTTAACATGTATTCAATGATGTTCTACAATTTATTGTTGTTCTACAATTCTGTAATTATATTTTATTCATAATTTTTACATCATCAGCTTAGCAATAATTAATACTACTGCATTATAATAATAATTCCTAGTTAATAATAATAATAATAATAATAATAATATTTCCTGCCTAGTATAATAGGCAGGCCCTAGGCCTATAAATGAATACTAGATTGACGACGTACCTTGTCAACTATTGAGGGACGATTTTGATGGCTCACTCTAGCTTGAACATTTCGTTCACCACAACAAATATACTGTGCCATGTCTCTTTCTCCTTGATGACCGCAGGTAGCAACCGATGCGCACTCGTTGCATCGAAAGCTGTACTCATCGTGGTCAACCACCAAAATGAAAGACCACCTTGTACTCCACTGTATGTTACATTTGGTCTTATAAGACAGGTTTTTCATGTTCCTTTTATTACATAATTTTCATGGCCATAGGGTACAACATTAAAAAATAGGAAGCATAAAAATGCGATGAATTAAACATACGTAGCGAAATGTTGAGTTACACGTTCAATCTGATGCCCTATCTAAGTATCATTGACATGTGCCTCTTTCTGTCTGACTCTTGATGCAAATGTGTATTCTGGACATATATGGCATCTGCCAACACCCATTAGTCCATAGGTAGGCTTGTCAACAGTTAATTGATCAAGAAAGGTCATGTAATGACCTTCGTAATATTCATCCAGAGTTGGTTGAATCATAAGGCTTTGTTGGCAAATCACATCAATGGTCTTAACAGCCACAACTGGGTTGGATGTGCAGTGGTGGCATCCATTAATTATCTGTGCATTTAACAAAAGTGGTTTCACAGATATCGCGTTTTATGTGTTTACACCCGAATTTCAGTTCCTCCAGAACTTCTCGCTGGTGCCGCAGCTGTCTTAATGACCCTTTAAATAGGCTATACACCTCTCCATAGTCTTCGTAAGGCCCAAACTTATCCGTCGACTTTACGTGCCTTACGTTTAGTGCAAATCCATCAAATTTGGTCCATTCCCAGTACCCACCCAACCTTTCGATGGCATTATCTATCACCTGAAGGATACAAACAAAGTTGTATTGATTAGTTTGCTCAGGTAAAAAATTTTAAAAATATTTACATTATTTCTATAATCGTGTGAAGGTGTTAGACATATCAAAATTAATTTCATGAAAATACAATTGGCAGTAAAAAAACAATGTCAGCAGTTAAATGATATTTGAAACAGGAAAACGTGTATATATATATATATATATATATATATATATATATACATACGTATACATACGTATACATACATATACATACGTATACATACGTATACATACCTATATATATATATATATATATGTATGTATATGAAGAAGGCGTGTCCACGTGTGTTTCGAAACATATGTAGAATATAATATAACGTAACAGTAAAGAAACTCAAATACGTAAGATGTTGACTTTAGAAACACTAAAATTTATTAGGCGAATATTTCGGCTACTCCTGTAGTCTTTGTCAACGCTTGACATAAAATCTATGTAGTATACGTATGTATGTATACGTATGTATGTGTATGTATATGTATGTATATGTTTATGTACATATATATATATTTTTCATGTGCGCACATTCCGTTGGTAGTTCTGGTTTGAATATACTGAACTGAGTAATTATGAAAAAAATAAATACGACGTTCTGATTTTATATAAAGCAATATACCGTACATTATCACTTTGAAAGAGTTACGCAATCAAATTATGACGTTTATTACTTAGCCAATGGTGACTGGCCCATATAATCATGTACATAATCATAGGGTAGAGTCCTCCATTCTGCTGCGACACAATAACACACGTGCTCTTTTGGTTAATGCTTGGTTGCTCTCGGTGATTAAAACACGCTTCTTGTCGATTGCACCATATTCATTGAAATGGAATATCCCACAAATCGAGATACAATCTAAACATCGCGTAGGCAACGCAATGTGATTAATTTTAGGTTTAATCCCCAACTTCACGTTGTCTTCGCGATTTCACGTTGTTTTGTTTTGACAGGCTCCCTTAGTAGAAAAGCATGAGATTTTAGGTGAGTGGCTTGAGAGCTTGAGGTTTGGTTGAAAAGCGTGAGGCTCACGCTGTGAGACTCGGTAGGTATGATATGGTTCAATGACCTAATCCTTGGCTTATTTCTATAACATAATCATTTAACATATAGACCTTTGAATTTCGTTTAACTCCACATTCATGACCTCCCCTTCCTCAACTGCTCCTCATGTCATTGGACTCTCATTTTGTGGATTGGCTTATCTAGGATAAAAAAACAAACCTAATCCTAAAGCCTATAAATGTGTCTAAAGAAGTCTAGTGTATATGTATTATAATGTTCACAGATGATTATTTCCTAGTCTCCAGACACTTGTCAAGTTTTTTTGTTGTATATTTGATGGATATGAATTGCAGCATTCATTTTCTCTCATGTTATTGTTTTGTAGCACCTGTCTGGGTCACCACAATTTGACAGATTGTCCCTTTCATCAAAGAACTCAAAAAATTATGAAACAGATTCTGCTGTAAGAACTTTTTTTGTCAATTTAACAAAGTTCAATAAAAGCATGTTTTTTTTTTTATTTAAATACACACCGTGCATAATAAAATTTATATAGTAAGTTTTAGGAGGAAAATAATGTGGAGGAAGACATGCAGGCATCCTGACAGTTATCAAATATCTCCATTTTGCAGGTGTTCTTATTGCTCAAGGCAACTTAAGATAAATTTTAAGTTTGTTTTTTTTTCCATGACAAGGAAATTATGTTTGGGTGAAACTTACAGAATTATGAAAATTGCATATAAAATACTTGCCGGTTGTTTTTGTTAAATACTAAGCAATTAGTAGAGCTCCGCATAGTACAGTATAGGAAAATTATTATATGAAGGTTAGATTTAATGCTTGAAAAAATTTCCTGAGAGCCTGCAAGGCCCAAAGGAAATTTTTGAATGCATTAAATCTAACTTAAGTAGGATAATTTTCAGCTAGTGTACAATGCATGCTCTACTAATTGCCGTCTTTTAATGTTAGTTTTGATAACCAACTGTTGTAGTAGTCATCGGTTGCTATAGTGATATGATCAGTATACGTATGTGTATTATTTAGCTGTGCGTATGCTGATTTTTGCTCCTGCAATACGCGTTTAATTAACTACACATCAGTAGTACAGTACAGATATGATGAATAACTATTCTAATTTGTATTGTGTTAGAAAGAACTTGTTTGTAATGCTATTTTGATAGACTTTCGAGAGAGAATACAGTTACCTACCTTTTTAGTCGGTGCATGCAGACAGGTAAAATCATGCGATGATTTCATAACTAGGCTAGACTACGGCCTAGTAGTAGGAGGCCTGGCCAGCCTCCTGTCTGGCTGTAGGCCTACATCTAAATTTGTTCCTTGAGTCTTTAAAAGTCTTTAATTGTTCATACTTAATATTGAATTTGAAGTAACTATCTTCGGGTTCTAATTAAGCTTGTTTTACGAAAGTACCGTAATTTTTCAATTATAATTCAATTTTCATCGCGGTGTACGATGTCTTCACGGTGACGAAAAAATTAGGATTTTTTTTTTTTTTGCACACGATTACCAAAATTTCAAGATACTTGTCGCAGTCTGAATATGAGATTTTAAGACTCGGCCATTCGTTGATATCCAAGATCAAACAAGTCATTGTGCCGTAGACTTCAACCTGTGTGCCTTTGCAACATCCTGGCCTCCAGCTAATAGAAAGGGACACTTCTGAGAATCTGGCGGATTTCAAATATTTAAAGTTGGCAACTATGTTAATGTATGGTGTTATTCTCTGGTAAAACATAATTATCTTAATTACATTGTCCTTTTCGATTAGATGTTAATGTTCTGTCCAAACAGTTTTTTTTTGTGTATAAAAGAGATTGCTGCTTACAAATTTGGAGGCTAAAAATTTTTTTTAGTAAGAACACATTTTGTAAGAATACCAAGGCTGAAATTGCTTAAAAAATAAGAACTAAGTAAGAAAAAATTGAGGCTGAGGTAAAGTGTCAAATGTCCTGTCACGAAATATTAGGTCCAGGGCCAAAATCGGTCCGGACTGATTTTGGCTTTACAATTACCTGCCAAATGTTGTCCACAAAAGCCGTCTATTTAGTAGATAACCTGTAGGCCTATTTGATTTAGTGTTCATATTTGTTATGATTGATAAATATCTAATCGCTTATATAATATTTTTCCATTTGTTAATTATATGTGTGCAATTGAGTACACAGCCAAAAAAAAATCAATGATATTTTCGTGCTTCGCGGATGGTTATTGATTGTGTTGGTTCACTTTAGTTTATTTTTTACCTATTTTTGTTTTGGTTGTGTGCTTGCTTAATGCTGCAATGATACAGGAATTAGTTAAGCTATAGACTAAAGACTAATATCTCCATGATACATACAATCACAATATAATAACTAATGTATGATCTAATATCCACAATAACATGGAATACTTAAAACTAATAATTTCATTTTAGACCCAAACCTAGGCCAAGCACTGCCACCGAAATGATGCATGCATGTTTCGCCTAGGAAATGTATTATCAGGTGTGTTTGATAAAACACATCCACAAAAGCTTAATATGAATTATTCTGTCACTCTGTAAAAGATAGTGTGGGAGAAACATAAATGACTTCCCTTCTCTACACGGGAGAAACAATCATACCTATGAGTAGCAGACTGACGTTACAGGCAGCGGCCCGCCGACGGTCCAATTTTATCCAAGGGGGATTTGTTTTAGGAGCTGAAATCCACCAGGTAGACCGATTTTAGCGGCCAAAATTAGTCCGGCGGACATACAATATTTTAGTGCCTTGAGCTTTACTACTGCAGTGGAAATGTATGCTTTATAAATCTTACTATAATAATTATTATTATTACTATTATTATTATAATAATAATAATTATTGTTATTGTTATCGTTATTATTATTATTATTATTATTGCTGCTGCTGTTGCTGCTGCTGTCGCAGCAGTCGTCACGGCAGTAGTAGTCGCAGCAGTAGTAGTTGCAGCTGTAGTAGTCCACTGTTTTTAGTCCAGGTTTTTCATGTTCCTTTTTTTAAATATTTTTTCCTTTGATGGATTCGATGCAAAATAATGGTGTTGATATTTGAAAAGGGAGTAAAATAAGAACAAAATAAAGAAAATTTCAAGTCCAAAATTAGCAAAAAAAAATAACACTGAGCCTGGGAAAAATCTTAACTGGTGTGTATAAAAAAAATTATGGTAGGCCTACATTAGTTCATGTAAGTTTTCAGATTGGGGATCTGGCAAATATCTTCACATGCAATGGGGTGGTGAGTATACATCTGTCAGTATTGTTACCATAGACACTTGCAAGGATATCACAGGTATCCTAGAAACACAGCCATCAATGTTTTTCCCTGACAATCTGAAATGTAATTTTCCTCAAGAAATAGAACACAATTTGTATTTTTTGGTCATAAAATGAATACCCAAAGGGGTGAGAGAACACATTTCCAGGCATCTAGATAAAAAAGAATTTTCAACAGAGCATGCCTTAGACCCGCCTTGGGGAACGAGTTTTCCATATTTCATGGTGAGTGCTTAGGCAGGGTAGTGATACTTTACCATTCATACAAAACTTAAAGTTATACGTTAAAAATGTGCTAGATAAATTACTTAATTCATTTGAAAATTGATATATAATTCCATACATGTCATACATAAATTGTACCTATTGTGTTACTAATCTTCAAGTTATTACCATAAATTTATGAAAATTATGATTGTCAAAACAAATGCATACCTGTCAACCTTGAGAAATTTCAAAGAATCGGGTGACACATAATGAGTGCCGAAGGCACGAGGCTGCAGGCCAGGGGTCACCAAGGTCTCCCCTGGACACTTTAGCTTAAATGGCATATCTACTTGATATTAGTGAGTTTATAATGATCTCAGATACAGTAGTTATTGAAACATGGATGTAGAATGTTATGATGATGGATGTTGGTTATAGTCAAATTCATTACAAATTGAAAAAGAAACAAAATTTACTCAAATTTTAGGATAAGCCTAAGTTTTGCCGGTGTTTGCGCAAGACCGTAACATTTGATTGGAATGCGTAAGACTTACGGCAAATGCATATGGGTTGACAGGTCTGCGAATGGTTAAGAAATATTCAGATGCAAACATATATTCTATAAATAGATGTATGAATAGAGATATCAAAGTATAATACTTAATAGAATGTACTAAAATGAAGGAACAAAAGGATAATTTGAAAATATAGGCCTACACAACCTTGTAGACAATAATTGGAATTCCTAATATTCCTATGTACTATGTTTTTGTAGACACCAATAAAATTTGAAACAAGTTCCAAGCTGTTAATATTCACAAACAAAACTAAACATTAAAATAGTGGCAAATGTACAGTAGATTAAATATATATCATAAAGTCGGCCTTTGTGGAATCTACTAAAGGAAGGAGGAATAAAGGGCAATTTATAATTATAACTAAACTTCATGAAAAGTTGGAATTGTTGAGGCCTACATCTGTCAAAATATATCCATCGTGGTATTCCCTCTAGAATGCTTGCTATACACCTACTATATGTTCTATTTGTGTAGACACCTTGAAAATTAGACCCAAGCTCCTAGTTGTCAGTAATACATCTGTTCTGTGCATATTCTGTACATATATGCAGACATTAGCAATTACAGTACACTTGTTGAGGGATCAACAACTCAAAGAAAACCGGGCTGTCTGGTTTGGGTCAAATCAATAAGCTTTTAATATGTAATATTTCATTATTATTTACACAAATAAACAAAAACACTGCTTTAATAAACGATTGAAACTGTAATCACTAAACGAGTGAACAATATATCAATTTGTAAGTTATTCACACATCAAATTGCCAGGAACATTTTTACGAGAGCTGTTTTTTCCAGACAGGAAATCTTTCAATGAGGTGGTAAATTTTTACGCTGGTAAACAAATAAACATATCTGCAAAAGTGTGGGAGGGTGATTTCTAATTTACCAGACTTCCTTTTTCTCATCTGTACATTCAGTAGGTATATGATCTGTGTTAAAATGATTTCATTGCATTTATAGAAGCATTGAGTGATTTATACTAGTAATCCAAAGGTTTAATGCCTTTTCATGAAGTTCATGGTTCAGCTATGGGACATACACAATATAATAGTGTCTGATCAAGGAGGAATTAACGAATTCCTCCATGGTCTGATAATACACACAAAAAGGTTGACCAGGGAGGTGACTGGAGATCCACCGCTTTCCTCTATTTAGCAACCGTAGCCTAGCACTAATTGACCATTTAGCGGAACAAATGAACAGTGGATCTCTTTGATATGTACCATGATATAGCCCAGCTTCCACAGTGCATCACGGCAGTTGGAAGGCCAGGACGTAACAAGCCTAGAGTGCAAGATTGCTTTAATAGTAAAACTCTATGTAAGGGCCAGAGGTCAACAATTTTTTTTTTGGCTGCTCTGTTGAATGGGATATCACTGAAAAAAAATCTGATGTTTTTGTTTGTCTGTATGCATAATAGTAAACTAAACTTAAACATTCGTGCCCTTATCTAACTTAATAAAATTCCTGGTAGGTTTTTGTCCAACAGGGTGGGATCCCAATGGAATCCCACTCGTACGTGTCTATCACACTAGGATTTGCCTATCGAACTGGGCTAATAATAATAATAATCATAATATAGTGATTACGGGAGTGCTTTGTGAGAACAAATTCTCAGTTGGCAAGATAGTTTGAAGGAAGTCCCCCATCCACTACCAATGCACCTTCTGTCAACGCTGCTAGGTAGCCATTATACCTCAGGTTTTAGGTAAGATAATCAAAAAGCCAAAAGTAGGCCTATTGTGTGGGTGGTTGAAGAACTCAAGCAATGTATCCTTGGACTTGACTTATCACTGCTCGATAAAATGCCCAAAGGCTACTTCACATGCTTAATAAGAAAGATTTAGAGATTTGAACTATGGAAATACATATAAGAATACAATCACATTTTACTAATGATATTCATAGAATTATAATTTAAAATTTATTTTAAAAATGTTAAATAAAAAACATTTAAATATTTACTATCATCCTAGTAATGTCTACAAAATTAAGGCAAGTTGAAGACACTGTATGAACTTAGAACCTGAAAGCATCATCTGCCAGGCTTCCCGCTGTATCTTCCCTGATCCAGCTTTTGACCCATATCAGGGTGAATGACCAACTGCATTATATTAACAGGACATCTGACCATGATGGTTAGTAGCTGCTTACTGCTTCATGACCGATAGTCTAATACTGCTAGATTAAGAACCTATAAAACTGTAATCTACTCCCTTGATCTGTGATATAAATGTTTTTTTAAAGATATTGAATAATTAAATAGAAATTTTGTAGTATGTAAGCTATTCCTAATAATTTTAGCATCTTGTTCTCTTGGGATACTTCAGATAAAAACCGTGTGAATATCAAAATTTAATGTGTGTAAGTACATTGTGCCGAGATTCAATTTGCTTCTATATTAATTCAAACATAATTAATAGTGCTGAGATTCAATTTTTTTATATAAACAAAATCAAACTTTTAAATAATGACTGTAGGGTGGGCTGCGCATATAACAGGTGGCCTACTATGGACGAATCCATTTTTATACTCCCTAGTTATAAAAAGTGATAAATAGCACCTTCTTTATATGGTTTGAGAAGTGCCTGTGGATTCTTCTGGTCATGGACCGGACACTCAAGCTCAATAATGCAATCAATTTTATCACATTATTGTGATTCTATTCTGTGGAAAGGTAAAGGTTTATGAATGTAGGGGAATAAGCTGTTAGCCCATCATACTAAGCCTCAGAATTGTGTGGTAGGGTGGCCAGTACTTTCCATGCCGCCTTATTTACTCCTGGGTGGAGAGAGACAATTGTGAGTAGGTAAAGTGCCTTGTCCAAGGACACAAGTGAAATGTACAGCAAAGTATCAAACCTCCGACCTTGAGGTTAAGAAATTGAAATTCAACTGCTGCGCTAACCATAGTTATAGGTAGAAGTGTTTTTTTTTTTTCCTTTTAATTCTATATCCTTCCAGGTACCCATGAATGCAAAAGCTTCAGAGCCAACAGATGGATTCCTAATTTCCTTTTTAATTCTATTAATCAATCCTATTAATAAAAAAAAACTATGAATTGAAATATTATAAAAAAGTATTCTGATGCTTATAGGCCTTGAAAATATTTTTACAAACATACTATCATTTCATGTATTTTTATATACAAATATAGTTGTAACAAGCCATTTTAAAGTTACATTCAATGTTAAAATAAATTCTAAAACCTGCACACAAGAGGATCACCATGTATTTAACTCTCTTGTTTTTTCAAGATACTGTTATGAATGTGTACCCATTATAAATGTTTGCGTAAAGAATATTAAAATATGAAATTAATTGTTTTAAATACTGAGGTCTGAATTTCAAAATATTAGGAAACATGCATTGTGTTATGACAGTTACAATTCCTGTGACCTTGATCTTGAAAGGAAAATGCAGATCACTTTCACATTCTCATTCTGAAATAGGAACTAATAAATTATGATTTTTTTTTATTTCATTTTACTCATAAAACAGGCTCAACAACAAAACAAAAATTACAAGTGAAAATGGTGCCGAGAGGGGATTCCAAAAAAGTAAACTAAATTACTATCAAATTTAGTCTTCCGAGTATATGTGGCAAAGACAAGCCAAACCAGTTACTCATCACAAAAATAGATTTTTAGTTATAAATACAGGGTTAAACAGTAAAATGAGAGTTATACAATGGTAAAAGAATCAATTTAATCCAATAGCATATCATGATGTATAGATATAAAAGTTAGTTTAATGCAATAAAATAGATTTTAAAAATGTTGACATTTCAGCATGGCCAATATCTCTGAGATACGACTTGCGACGAGTGACTAGTTTGGCCGTGTCTTTGCCACATATGTAAAAAAATGAAACGTTCTCGAATTAAAATTTACATGTGGGAGTCAACAATAGCTAAATTGTATCCATTTATGGGATGTTTTGTCCGAGTGATTCCATCCCTCTCGCTCTATTCACAGATACCGTAAAAGTCTTGCTGGAAGAATACAATCATTAGATTTAGAGCGAATGGCCCTATAGAAAACATATACAGTATTTTGAAAACTATGATATAGATGTATAATAAGTCATAACTAGTGGACAGCGTGGCATTGTTTTAATGGATTTCTGTACCCTTAGGAATATATATTTCATCATCGCCATGATGATGTCATCATAAAATTCATTTAAAATCTATTGTTCTCGTCACACAAGGGTTAGACTGTAAAATTCACAAATTAACTGTAAAGTTTAGTTTAGATTTATTCTGTTAATTCAGATTTAAAATACAATATAATAATAATTTACAAAAATATATTACAACAAATATATGACATTATCTCAATTAACTAAGGAATACCATTTGAGGTCTTAATACAAAAGGAGAACATTGACAATTGTACAAAATAGGTTTATATAAAAAGAAAAACAAAGGTAAGAACAAGAACAAGAATTACAATTTGTGAAAAATTACAATACAGAATAACCATGGTTGATCTAATTGGTCAAAATGATGAGGAAAGAATTTGTGGCAAATACAAGCCAAACCAGTCACTCGTCGCTAAAATCGATTTTGAGTTATTAATACAATGTTAGAGAGTAAAATAATAGCTATATAATGGTAAAAAAATCATTCAAATCGGACATTTCCTTATGAAGTTACAAGCGTTTAAACATAGCTGTTTAAAGAACAATATATGAGAAATCGGCCTTCAAAGTTTGATTTCAGGCATTTCTCTTGCAGAAACTATCATCAAATCCTTAAAAAATGTTGTTTTAACATTGAAAATGGGGAGAACAGCATAAAATGATGTATAGATATATAAAGGTTAGTTTAGTGCAATAAAATAGATTTTTTAAATTTGACATTCCAGCATGTTTTGGCCATTTTCTCTAAAAAACGATTTGCGACGAGTGACTGGTTTAGCTTGTCTTTGCCACATTTAAAAAGACAATGAAATTGGTTTAGGAATATTAAATATATAATTTATCTACATTCAATAATTTCAAAATTGAACTAAAAGTTGAAAATAGTATATCTACATTTGAATAATAATATATTGGTTCAAAAAGGATATATGCAACATTATTAAATTGTCCTTTGGTATATTAGCCAAATCACTTCCTCTCTTGTTCATAAGGGATTTCCACTTGTACTTAAAATAGTGATATAAATATTTCCTATTGGTAATTTTCAGCTCATGAGCCCATACAGTATGTATCAATCAAACTTAGACCTAAGAAGTTACAGGGCAATTGATTGTCTACAGACCAAAACAGTTTTCAGTTCAGGTACAAACTGTCAAGTGCATCTTGAATTGGTTTTGATTGCAACAAAATTAGTTTTGTCTTAGCATTTATCACAATGACCTGGCTAGTAGTATGCCTTTGGCCAGGTAGCCAAGTGGACATAATTGTAGCCACACAGCAGTATATGCCTCGGTCACTTGTTCCGTATTATTTTTTGTGATGACCTGACAGATGTTGATGTGTACTGTATTATACTTGTGAAGCAATTTACTATATGAGGAAGTTGTAGACATTTGTACTGCAGATACTGATGCCTGTACAAACTAGAGGTATACAGTTGCATATCGAGGAGAATTAAAATTTGCGAAAGTGAAGTGACTATATAGGGCTTGATTCTTCCTGATAAAATTTGCATCACATAACCATGGTCCATGTATACTATACTATTGCATTAAATAAGGTCTTCTTTCCACCCCACCCACCAACCCCACATATCTTAACCGGCGTTCCACAAAACGCCTCTATCCAGCAATAATGTACCTCTTTCAAATTGTGACAAGTTTAGCTAGCTGGATGGTATCTCCCATATCCCAAATTCACATTGGGAATTCAAACCAGGTTCCATCGACGTTTATCACAATTTTCTTCTCTCTTAATTAGGAAAGGTTGCTCTACCAATTTCTTTTAACAGGTTTCTCCCAATTTGAGACTGTACTCTAGATATTCTGTTCTGATATATAGTTATACTGTGTTCAGTACAGTATTTAAATTATAAAGTGGAAAAGTTAAGAGGTTCACCAAAAGTTTAGCAAAAAAATCCCTGAGGAATAATAACCACAGTTCCATGTCTCCAAAACTTCAGCAATAAGTCAGATTTTATCCACTCAATTATTAATAAATTGTCATAGTTTTTTTTTTTAAGGTTTTTTTAGGGTAGTAGATTTGTATCCACAGTGAATAATATGTCAATATAATAGTTCATACTGCCAATGTAAGCCTATATATACACATCAAATTGTTCCCCAGTAGGTCAAATACACCTGGTTGAAGTGAAGAGAACAATTGATAACATGCATTGGCAAGAAATGCAAGCAAGTGGCCAGACCCAACCTTCCCTCCCCACTCTTGGCAACAATTAATTCACCTTGTGACTTTAGTGAAAATAGCATAAATTCTATAATTGGAAATAATCCATATTTAGCAGGAAATTGATGTTAATTTGGAATAATCTTCTCAACATTAGCAGTAAAATTGGCTTCCTCTATTAGGAATTCCTCTGAGGTTTGGCAACAAATTCAAGTCTATAGAACTTTGTTTCTGAACTTTATTCTCTTGTTTTTAAATTCATTCTTATTATCTAACAAGTTCCATTTAAAGTTCAGATTTTGTATGTACTGTACTGTAGTCCTATTAGTTCATACAGAAGCTTGAAAAAAAAGTATGTAGTTTCACGCTGACAATTTGTAAAAATATTGTATTGTAAAAACAATATTGCATCATATGCAGAATCATGTTTTTTGTGTTTTAGGGTCTCTGATTGGTAGGAGATTCAGCCAAAGGCCTGGCAAAAGCCTTAATGAGGGAATTAATGAACAATATGGGATTTTGATGATAACATTTTATGATGAGAAAACCATTATAATTTAAATAATAATACAGGAATTTATACCATGCCTCTTGCAAGGGGGACAAGGCACAATAAGAACAAATTTAATCGTACCCTTTTCAAGTAGGCCTACCCTCTTCAAACCTCTCTTTGTAAAGAGAAAAAAAGCAGATTTTCTCTAGGGCACTATAGAAATTGACATCACACATAAAAAAAAAACAATAGGGGTGTTAAAATTGAAACAAAGGGGATTAAGTGACTTATTAGGGATTGTTAAACCATGGAGTCCTAAACTAATTCCTCCATGGTTAAACAAATGTGTGTCAGGTATTCAATAAAATTGAAACAATAAGATTGTCAAAAGTGTAGACAGTGGTGTCAGTATATGAAAGGAAGTTGATTAGCTTTTTTGTATAGTTTGTATAAGTAAGGTGATATTGATTGATAAGTACATTATGAAAAGACCACTTCCATTGGTTCAGAGTAATCAGTGACTGAAATATGGTGACGGTGGCTTATGATGTGAAAGAAATAAGAAGCAACCACTACACATTGACTTATCATTATAGATATAGACCTTAGATTGAAGTCATGTCAGAACATCAGATTTCCAACTACATCAAGTTGACTTCTAATCTTACGATTACGATGTAAATTTTGATGAAGATGAACTCATACAGAAATCTTACCGAAGAACAGAAAGTTCTGAATGGTGAGAATGAACTGGTAAGTTTTAGTTTTTAATCAAATTAACAAGTAATTATTTTTTATAGTAATGAATTTGAAGACTAAATAAAATCATATTTACCAATACATGTACTGTTTATTAAATTTGTAGAAAATTTGATAAAGGAAAACAAGGAAGCTATATAGATGAACAGATAGATCATGAATTTAATGAAGATAAATTGACTTTACATTTGTAATCTATCGAAAACTATCAATCATATTATATAACATACAGTGATAATGTTTTTTCTGTTATTGCAGTTTGAATATTTAAATGGTATGGAAGAAGAGAAAAATAACGAGGTAGATCTTATTGTGAACAGTCTGTGTATGAAATCCGTGGACATGTCAAGCTTGTAATTGGGCATTGGCATGAGCCGCCCTCAGTTCTCGCTATTATGAACAGAGTGTTTGCTGATGGAAAAAGAAACTGGACTTTAGAGTGCGCTACTAGGAACGGGAAAAAGTGAGAACGATATTCTAATGCTCAAGAAATTTACAGATCAATTATTATGTTGCTGATCAAAGCCCAATGAGGTTTGGTAAGTTTTATTCTATTATTATTATTTTGGTATAAACATAGGCGTTTTCTTTCTATATCTACTCCATTAATTACTTCTTTTGTAGCAGGGTTTAATTTTCTGCTGGATATGTTAGTGCAGGAAAAAGAATTAACTTTGATGTACATTGCCAATACTGGAAGTTATCGGTTCTTGCTCTTATTGGTCCTAAACAGTAAAGAAGACTATTCCTATTATATTTTTATTCTGAGTGAATTTCGACTAAGGTAGTGGAAATGTAAAAGTTACGATGTGGAAAACAGTCTTAATATAATATTACAGTATACCTGCTATAGTATATACTACCTGCTCTATCATTTCTGTGATTTTTACTTGTTTTTAGTTAAGGGTTTGTGTGTTTATGTATATTTTTTATATACTTATTTTCCTTATGTATTGGTTGAGTTAAGTTTGTACCTTTTTATTTACGCACCAGTTGTCATTGAGTGCCACCGATCTAAAGGTGTAAGTTCAAATATTTAAATAAAATAAATATTACAAGTTTCTTGGTTTGTTAGTACACTATTTTCTCTGTCCCGATAGCTGGTAGACAAATTTCCAACATTCAACTGTTTCGACTTCGACAATAAAGATACTAGTAGAGAGAAATTGGCAACCGTAGATGACACAAACTGTCAATCAGATTAAACCATTGATGAAGAGTACACGGAAACAACTGCTATATTTAATACAGTTAATGTAAGTGATTTTTTTTTGTTAGTTTCTCCTTATCATTCCTCCTATTTTTTATAGACTTATATAAAAATTGCTTGAATTTCTTACCTTACCTTATGTTTGTTTTTGTTTTTTGCAGTCTCCATGATCCTGAGATCGTTCACATTTAATCCGCATTTTCCTATTCACTGTTGGGTTCAACCTTTCGTATCGCATTGTGTTTCATGTACCTTGATGTAATTCTAGATGGTATGGCATCATCAATTTTTACTTTTATTCTTTGTTAACCTTAAATAATGATTAAATATGTGATGTGTAAGTTCCCTCGCAAACCAATATACACTATTGCGAAATTATGGTCAGTTACTTGATAGGGCTATGCAGTCTTTATTATCTTTATTATTTATATTTTGTGATAAGCAGATAAAAAAGCAGATAAGAGAAAATAACTGAACCTCGAATAATATAACTATTATTTTACAGAATTCTATGCCACATTAGGGAGATTTCACAACCTTACGAAAATGATAAGGAATACGAATACGTCAGTATCCTCATTATCGTGATGCGTGCCTAAAAAAGACTTGAAAATATGCTGTACAAGCTAAATATGATTCTTGATTCATGCAAAAGGCATGAATTGCCTACATTGACAAATATGCAACTATAGGGGGAGGGTTGTCTAAACATTTGATGATAGACGTAACCACATTCGTTATCATTTTTGTAAGCTTGTGGAAACTCCATAAAAAAATAAAGCAAAACTAGTTTACCATGCTGTCATAATATTATTATTTCCATTTAAAGTCAGGCTCCGGAAAACTTTTTTTCTTTTAGGTATTTTGTTAAGAACTGATTTTTTTTTTAAAAAGCATATTTGATGAAAAACTTAGAAGCAGTTAATGAGATACATAATTTTGAATATTTAAAAACTGGGGAAATATTTAATACGGAAACACCTAATCACCTCAATGGTGTTTTCAACAAGGCCGTATTACGGCATTGTACAGGCAAAAATAGCCTTTTTGCCTTGAAATCCTTTGAACAATAGGTAATTTTCTATTTAGACAGTTAAGTAAATTAGGGGGAGCAGCCTGTTTTCCTTAAAATCCCACGCTCAATAGGTAATCTTCTGTTTATCCTTTTTTGGTATCCAACATTACTTTGTAACATTCTTAATCCTGAATAGTCTTTTGTGTCTGCCTTTCCCCTTTTTAGTTAAAATGGACTCGTTAGTGTAAAAGATGATTTCAGTTGCCTTGAAATTAAACCTTTTTCTAAGTTGATAATCCCTAGCGATAAATCCTTAGTTTCTATGCTTTAAAACAGAGCTCAATCTAGAGTTTAAATTACTGTTTTCTTCATTTCCTAACAGTTGAGAAAGAAGCCTACTGTTTCTATCGGTTACAAAATCCTAAAAAATCGCAACCTCAGCCCAAAACATGGTGGTGGCGCTGAAGTTGGTGTGGACTCTCCTGCATCACCAATATACCTAAATGCTTCCTAGCCCATGTAAACTAAAAAATGCTTTTACAATAAGATTTTATACTCTTTTTTTGCCTATCTACAGTGAAAAGGTTTCTCTTCGCATCCTTAACTACCTGTTTGTCATCAACCTTAATGATTGGCCAATCTTCTACGGTACACAATAACTTTTTCATCTACTGTAATTAATGTTTACCAAATTGGTATTCATGTAGTTAAGGGTAAGAATGCTAACTTTAAACATACCTACATACTGTCTTGTCAGTGTAGGCATAATTCCTAGGCCCCCTTGAAACAAACCGTTTTATAAAATTCTCCTCCTTTAAATCAGTCTCATTGGTTAACTCCCCTAGGTAGTCACCTATTAACAGGGATTCCCATTCTTTGGGTTTATTGGTGAAAATCATACCAGGGTCTGTATTGATACTGTATCGTAGTGGAGCATTCTTTGCAGTTTATCTAAGATTTCGTAATGTTTAAGCCTGATATTCAGTGTGGTAAATGCAACCAGCACACCTTTCTTAACTAAGGGGATTGGTCATCAGTAATAGTATGTTTTATTTCAACTATGCTGTCGCTGTAAAAATTTACGTTGTTAACACACAAGGCTGGATCTGTCAGTATATTAAAGAGGGCATATAGTTTGGTTACTTGTTATCTCTCCCTTTGCCCAAATTTTCCCCAGAAACTATTAAACATTACTTTAGATAGGGAACGTAACAGAGGGTTATACTTAAATTTTGGTCATCCTCCCAATAATTTTCAAAGTAGATATCCCCATCATCATCAGTTTTACACCAATCACGGCATCCCGAATCCTTCCTGACTTAGATCTTTCCTTGAAATTCTAAACACATTGGATCGATTTAATTTAGTATCTGAGTTGTTTTCTGTACCTACCTGTTTGGAATAGTTCCTCAGTGCAAGTACAACAAAGGGGAAAAAATAACTTATTGTTTACTCTATATGGTAGTACAGGTTGAAACAAATCTTTTGATGGTTCAATAGAATATTTAATTATAACAACAAAAATCCAATCAAAGTATTTCCACGCGAAACCATATGGGAGGGTATCGAAATCTGGAAATACAATTCTTTTGTCGTAAAATTTATTGTATAATCTTTTTGCCTATTTACAGTAAAGAGTTTCCTCCTTTTCAAGTCCCTTGTAATTTATTTGTCGTCAACCTTAATGGTTGGTCTATCT